>NW_010417985.1:29364-87224 GCF_000710305.1 Buceros rhinoceros silvestris | reverse complement strand
GCCGAGACCTGAGGGCCGGCACCTCCCGGATCGCCTGAGGACTCGCAGACTGTGAGCTGTTCCTGCCGTGAGTCTCGTATGAACAGCAGGTGAAATACTCGAACTCCCTCCTGTTGCTTCGTGAAGGGAGTTGTCTAGCTGAGCAGCTGCTCGCGTGGGGGTGGGGGGGGTCTCCTTCCCCCCCATTCCCTCCCCCCTCGCCGCGGACAGAACTTCACTTTCTCCGTCTGGGACTGCAGCTGCACAAAGCCCCAAGGCCAGGCATCATCCTTATCTTCGCTGTTGGCTGCCTGCCCAGAGTTTGACCTTGAACAAGACTGCCACAGGATTTTGGTTATCTAACTTCTCTTTTTTGGTTTTTTCCTCTTCTCTGGGGTTCTGCATATGTATAATAGTGAATAGTTATGTGTGGATTTATTGTATTTTAAAAGCTTGTTTCAGCTTTTCCAGTGAATTTACTGTATATTAAAAGTTTGTTTCAGTTCCGAACGCAGACCGAGGTGTGAATTTCTTCTTTCCCCTTTCAACTCCTCTGTCTATCCAGGACAGAAGGAATCGTTAAGGAATTCAAGGAGTTATTAAAGTTATTATTACCTCGGTCCCTTGACCCTTAACACCTTGGCCCAAACCAAACATGGGTGTACTAGAAGTCTGATTTAGACCTACTCAATTCCTCCCAAAACAACTTGAAAAAAACAAGCTTTCAAATGCATTTTCCCCCACCTCTTATTTTTAGCTAGCAGTTTCACTTATCCCCTGTGTCCTAACACTGTCCTATAGACGTTAATTTCTGAGGGCACGGCATTATTAAATCAGGGTCTCATAAATCTACTGAATTCCTCTCATCAGTCATCACAGTAACATCTTCACAGTACTCTTGCGTGTCAGTAAAGTAGGACCTTCTCTGACTGATGTGTGCAGCTTACGCTTAATAGAACCATGCTCTTCCAGTGGCCATGTTAACTTTCACACAATGGTTTTTCCAATGGCTGACACCAACCAACTGGTCTCCAGTTTCCCGATGAAAGAATAAATAACATCTGATGCTTTGCTGATCAAAAACACGTAGTTACTTGGTTTTAATCCTTTTAACCTCTTTTAACTCAATGGAATCATTAAATATGTTTACAGTTTCCATGTTTTTTTATTCCCTTCATAATACTTTGTATAAAAAGGACTGATTCTGTGCTTCTTTTCACCATTGCAGCATTATTAATTCCATCCTGATGCTAACCTGTGCTACAGGTTGGCCATTTGAGACAGGATATTTCTTGTTGGTCTTTAATACAGTTCCCATTGTATTTAATTAATCTGCTAATTACTGTGTTGTGTAATAGGCTATATTTTCTTTTGCCCCGATTATTGTTCATATGTACAGCAGATCAACTGTTAGCTGCAAAACTATCGCAAATTTATCTTTTGATAGTTCTGCCTCTTTTTAAGTAAACTAAAAATTACTGTTAAACTAAGAGGGTCCTAGTTCTTAATTTTTAGCTCATTATGCTGACTTATACATTTTTTTGAAAGTCCTTACTTGATTCCTTTTTATTTTTAAATGTCTTTTATCATCTTATATTAATTATTACGAGTATTTGAGAAATGTTAGTATCTATTACTAATTTAGTTGCTTCTTGGTAGGAATTCCAAACAGTTAATCTCTGTGCCTTAAATGATTATGCCATTTTCCCCCCCATTATAACTGTGACTACCCTCTTGTGCTGCTCTAAGTAACTTTTTTTCACTTTGCATACAATGAGTAAGATTTTACTTAGTACTTATTTTACCCCCTCACTGTGCTTCATGAAGACATATATCATATTTTGAAAGTTAGTTATATCGCGATTAAAGTAGAACAAACTTGTTTGGATAAAATAATACAAACTCAAATAGTCTTGCATCCATGAACCTTCACATAACGAATTTCAGACACCTCTGGCTTTTTTTCATTTCCAAATGAAAGATGTGATATTCTCAGAATGCAAAAGTTAGATTTTTAAAAGTAAAGTGTGCTGGGTAGAGACTGCTAAGTTGAGAAAGAACATTAATCCATCCTACAAATACAATGCAAGAGCTTAGTATTTTTAAGTTCACTTCTCATTCTCAATATCCCTGATGGCTGCCCCAAATCAATTCCTCACTAAACTTATGCTCCTCAATCCTACAGCAATACATTTTAACAATTATACATACGGTCATGGGTTAAATTATGGGGTTTTTTTCCTCCTAGGTTTGCTTTTCATCTCTATGAATATTAGAGATGGGAAATAATTTCGTAGCTATTTTTTTGTGTCAGATGCCCCGATGGTATAAATTAGATGTATGGACTTCACTGATGTAACATGGATTTATATCCCCATGGAATGAAAAGCATAAATGTGACATAGCAGAGCATAAAAACTTTTTCATTTAGGAGAGACTGTCTATTTGTATGAGAATTTCAAAGTACTTAGTGTCTTGGACCAAGGACTCAGAACTTGGTGGGAGCTTTACGATTGCTTTCTCTAGAGCTAAGGGGGAATATTCACACTACCCAGTTTTAGCTTGCTAGTTCAACTCAGATGGTTACACAGAAATTTAGAAAAGGTGAAGTCGATTTTTTTTTATGGTGCAAATCCTTATTTAACAGAAAAGAAAGAACTGTGTTCTGTAAGCTCTTTTTTGAAATTCAAATTATGTTTATACTTTAGGGAAAAGTCTAAATAGAGGCTAACATGGCTTGCATGAACTTCAGATGATTAACCTACTTTATATTGCTCTCACCACATTGGTTAATCATTATCTTTTAGCCATGTCTTTAACAATTAGATAGACTAGCATTTATCTCCTTTCTATATTTAGAAGTCCTTACACAAATTAATCTTATTTTCCATTATACCTGTCATCTGGAATGTGTATAGTGGAATCAATGTAAGAAAAAATTCAATCTCTATCCTTAAGTAGATTCGGATGAGTTAATTCTTTACTCTCCCTCTAGGCACCGTGTCCATTACTGTTGAATGAGATACTATGGTTTCCTCACTGGCAACGAACAGACTTTAAAATTCACTCAGGCATTTTTTTCTCCTCAGAATCTGTTTTATCAGCTGACCTTTTCCTGAAGCATTAGACAACCATTTGGGAAGTCTAGTAAAGAGAAGATGTTCTTGAATATTCTGTCCAGAATGAAACAGTTGTTATGGCAGTTTTGTGAGACAATTCTGAGTATGTATGATGATTACACGGTGTATTTCAGCTCATAAAACTATTATACTAAAGGTGGGAGAACTATTGGCTCATCAGTTATCATATATTGACTTTCTAATGGTGGATACTTTGGGGAAAAGAAAATGATGAGTTTTTCAGGCTCACTTCCAGGCTTACCAGCTGCAACCCTGCAGCCACAGTACAATTAGAAATACCTAATCTATCTACGCTTCCTTTTGTATACTTCAGGGACATAAACATGGTCTTCAGCTTTTCAAGATAGTATTTCTGAGGTGTTTTTAATAACTGCTAGAAAAAATTTTCAAATGACATGAGAATTTGCAATTCACAAGGGAATCTGACAAAGGGACCTCTATTGTTTCACTATAAAGTTTTCTTTCTGTGTCGTCCAATTCTCTTACGAAACTTCTGGTGTTTTTTAAGAAAAAATACACTGATTCTTACTACACTGTGCATACTCAAATTGTAATGTCATTAGTGTTATTTTTCTTTTTAATTATTTTGAGATGCTAAACTAACAAAGAATTAAGTTTTTTCTTTAACATTTATGCAAAAAGCCTGTATGAAAGAAAGGCACATAGTGCTGTGCTTATTAGTATGTCTCATCATACCAAGTTTTTCTGGTATAAAACTAAATCAACTTATTATTAAGGAGAATTATTATTAAGTGGAAATACATTTAGACAACCCTGAGAAAATATTTTTTAGCAAAATAAATATAAGCAATTTATATTTTTTCATATGTAACTAGAACATTGCAAATAAGGGTTTTTTTCTCAAGGAATGCCATCAAAATACCAGTCCATGTCATTTCCTTCGAGAGAAAGTACTTACTTATGCACAATAATGGGGCAGAGTCAGCCTTTAGTGCCTCAGATTAAGGAAACAGTGATGATGGAGTACAGAAAATGGAATAGCTGAGAAATATATTAGGTTCAGTCCCATGTACAGCTCTATAACAAACAATAGATCTGATTTCCGTTCAACTATGTGCTGAATCCTACAAGTGTATGTAATTCATGGGACCATCAGGGTAAAGAAAATAATTTTTAAGAAAAGTTATCTAATGACATTGTCAAAAGTAATCCACAGGAATAGTTGCTCTTTTTTTTCCATCTTCCTGTACACCATTGAACAAAAATATCTTTCTCCCTAGAGAGACTTAGTTACTCACTTAAATATTTACTGAAAATACATGAATCTTTGAAAACCGTTATGTGGCATAAAAAGAGAGCAAAAGGCATTATGTGTCATCAACTCGTCCTGCACCTAGAAGGAATGTTACATGGTAAAAGCCCCCAACTGACTGAGAATGAGACTGTACGACAGCTATAAAAGGAAGAAAATTAAAATCAAGAGCTTCTGCCTGTCTGATTCTGTGATAACAACTTCTTCATCTAACTCTGATTATTGATTAACCTTGAGCGTGTAACCATGATGCTCTAGATGCAGACAGTACCACTCAAACCACTCAAAGCAACACTGCACTGCGTTCAGCTTCCTGTCTCCAGCAGAAGTATGTCTATCTTAGCCCTGCACATAAGCCTATCAGACCTACCTGAGCTTAACTGTCTGCTTTATTTACACTGCCTCTAGATGCCCAGTGCTGGAAGTAGAAATGTCAGCTGAATAACTGACAAGGATACATTTGTGATGACAAAGACTGGCTAATTTTGGAGAGCTTTTTGCTTATGAGAATCCCTCTACATATAAGAAAAGGATCGTATCTTGGGAGCATTTAGCAAAAGAAATAATCCCACATGCAGAATTCATGCATAATATTATTTTTAATACTGCTTCTCCTAATTCAAAGAATTCAGTGCCACCCTTTTAACATTTCCCAAGGCCGTACATTTCAGAAACTATGTATTTAAATATCTTTCTCCCAGAACTGTAATAATAAAGGATTTCATTAGCAACATTCAGGAGTTTTAAATTACTGCTGCAGAAACAGATATATTATAGTGCACAAAGGAAAAGAGAGAATAGTTTTCCCGCACAGCAGATTCTCAGTGTATATTATACGGTTCACAGGGAGAACAATCACGTAAATGAACTGCGTTTTTCTATTTGAAAAGATTTTAAAGCTAGATTTATTTCCAAATTAAGAAAGTGTTATTGAAGAAGAAATCCTCACCAGCACCCCCCCTACATAAATGCTAAGTACGTACTATATATTATGCATGTAAGCATCTTGCATTTGAAAAGGTAAAGAAGTGGCGGTTTTTAGAAATTGTAAGGAGTTGCTGCAAATTTTTGAAGAGACAAGAATGGTTGTCAAATGTGACATAATAAATACCTTATGATCCTATGGGGTTTTTTTATTTCTTCGTAGACTATATACTAAGAAAACCTATCTCTGTATCAACTTTCTTTTTAATCCATCCATTCTACTTCATTTTACTATGATTTGATTTCACATGCCTCCTACATCTCATTCATTTAGTACAGACTCACTCTTCCACCTCCCACCCAGTCTCACGCTCCTTGGCCACTGTGGAATCATGTCATGAATTTGCTGGGCAGTCCTCTTCTGATCCTGGTCTTCACACACTGAAGGTAGCAGATCAGCAGATGTGATAACTAGTTTTGTCTGCTCTGTGTTGTCCTGGAACGGGACAGAGGTACCAATGCTGAATTTCAATGGGAATAATGTTGCTAGTTGCAGAGGCGTTTGTTTGCGACACCTCTCTCCCAGCCATGGACTCTCTCCATGCACAGGGATGTTATTCCCCTGCTGTCACTAACTTCCCTGGTCAGATCTGCAAAAGAAGATCACTGTGCTGGATTTGAGTCTAGGCTTGTAAGCTGTGCCAAATTCATTTTAGAATTACATGCTTACTGTTTGACAACAAAAATAATGTAATACGATCCATTCATGAGCTACTCCATTTTTATCCTGCCCAATGATCTCTCATGTCCTCCTGTGTACTGAGATTGCAGCTGGAGTAACTTTATGTTTGACAACTCAAATACTGACTGTGCATCTGCTGCAGAAAAGAACTTTTCGTGGGATGCACAGTCTATGTGGGAGCCCATAATGCAGGTGGTCAGCTCACACTGAACTCTGGGTGGCCCTGCCTAAACTACTGCCTTTGCTTCGCTTGGATGTGTTTATGTGCTGCAAGCCTACTTTTGACCACCTTGTAGACATGGCCTAAATAACAAACCTTTAATAACCAAACAACTCAAAATTTGAAAATCTGAATGCTGTTATTTCTGTTGTGCCTCAGATGCTGGCAAGACATTATCTTAAAGGTTAAAAAAGTACATTCACTGGTAAAGCAGTTTTCAGCCCTGAAATGCTGTAGTAACGCCCGCTGGAGGAAACTGCATTTCAGGTCAGCACTAATCCACAGAATCCTGTATATTTTTTTGTCTTTACTTACAGTGTGTGATGTAGCTCTCTCTCTCTCAGTACTTTCAATGTGTTTATCATATGTGATTAATGACTAGAAAAATTTCTAGCTCAATCCTCAGGTGGCAGAGCCAGCCCAAACAAGCATACTGTAAAGCTGGAAGTGGCCACAGTACAAATCAAATGGCAGGTATTTTTAGCTAGCTAAGACTGTGAACCAGAGTTGCAACTATGAGGGCTGCTCTGAAAGTAATGCCTCCACGACGTCAGAGGCGGATGATGGTG
Organism: Buceros rhinoceros silvestris; assembly: GCF_000710305.1. Lineage (NCBI taxonomy): Eukaryota > Metazoa > Chordata > Aves > Bucerotiformes > Bucerotidae > Buceros > Buceros rhinoceros. The sequence goes on along the minus strand of NW_010417985.1, from coordinate 80,377 downwards.
GTGTGGTGGCAGAGGCTGAACCTTTCCGCCGATATTCTGTTAAATTTTGTTGCCGTGCCACAGACAGCAGCAGAGGGGCACTCTGACAACACCGCGTCTGACACGGCAGCGCATGCAAAGCAACTTCCTCCACATGGAGAAATGGCACCCGTTGACATTCACCGACTGTGCTGAATGTTTACGGGGACCAAACAGCGGGTGTCAGCACAGCAAGGGGGTGGGTGGCGCATGCCAGCAGTGGTGAGAGTGACGATGGGTCCCCTCCACGGGTGCAGATTTTGACAAGCACGGCATGCAGGCTCCTGTTCATCGCTGGTGAAAATGCACAGCCAATGGTGGTGACTGTGTCAAAAACCAGTGTTTTGTAGCGGAGAATTTGCCCTATCAGATAGTGTTATTGTGCTCTTTGCATCCATTGTAGTTTCCGTGGAAATACAATGTAAATAGGAGGCACTACTTTTGGAGTGACCTATATATGTTTTAGCCCTCCTCTTTGTGGAACAACTATGAGAAATTCTCTCTTCTGTTGAGAAGCATCTAGTTTCCGTGTCCTACTGCCAAGTGTCTATTGATCAGACCCAGCAGAAAGTATGTGTTGACTTTTTGGTATTCCATTCCTTCCTATGAAACAAATATTCCATTTTACAAAGGTAAGATACAGACTTTAGTGATGATTCCAGAGCATGCTCTATGGGTTCCTGTAGGCAGTATTAAAAAGCCAAAGGTTAGTAAATGCTAGTTGTAATTCCTCAGTTAGTGTAGTATGTGGCCCAATGCTCTAGGTGTGATCTGTTGACGCTAAGTTGTTTTTCCAGCTAAAGAAGTAAAAAAAAAGTTAGTATCATCTTTGGAGACCTAACTGTTGGCTTGGTCATACTTGCATACTCTCTAATCATACAGTAGTTTTCCCACCATTTCAAGCTAAAAGATGAATTCTGTAGGGTATTTTCAATCTTTTAATATTTTTCTTTTGCGCTTTTTGACAATATAGTATCAACATGGTAAAACTGAGCCGTGACACTTCCCAGAATGGTCTGGTTCTATCAGACCTTGCCCTCCCTGAGAATGATTCCTTACTGAGATTGACACAAGGTATTTACTGCCATAATCTGAGAACTGCTCATATGCCATCTGCTTCCACTTGATAGCTTTTCATCTTTTGCAAGTATTTGGGTATCACAATGCTACAATCACAAAATTTAGGCTTACATGGTCTGGGAAAGCTTCTGCATGTGCTTTTCTCCTTAACTTGCCTGGCACAGTTCTCAGCTGGTGTGTATCTTTATGTTCTTCCACGTGCAGGTTTATCAGTGAACTTTAAGATTTCACATTCTGTCCATAAAATTATTGCATCAGCCACATAGTAACAGTGTATACAGCTTTGTTACCACAAATGTTTAATTGGCTTGATATCAAAATATTTTTAAGAGAAATAGAAAAAGCCAAACAAGAATTTGACTTAAAACATAATTCAAACAAACTCATTATTGGACTGATTCTGACATGGTTTAGAATTGGGAATTTTAAATAGATATATCTGTTATATATTACTAAATATTAAAACAGAGAACATGCTGTAGCATCATTCTTAATGTATTGCATAATAAGTGGAACGAGTAATTGGCACTGGCTATAAGTTCAGTTCATTGCTAGCCTTAGCCATTACCGCCTGAAGTCGCATTTTAGGTTGAATGCTGACTCTTCTGTCTGTGGAGAAACTTTCCGTTCACTCTAATTAAACTGGATAATGCAATTCATGAACTGTTTCTGGATCAGTGCTCTTCTTACTTTAATGGAAATCAATGAAAAATAAGTAGGCTTCCACAGGAGGAAATAAAAGTACGAACTCAATCTCAGAAAAACAGCCCATTAAGATTTGTCAAAAGTAGAGCACATTGGTGACCTGTAGCCTTTCCCGGGCATAATGCACAATACTTGCCTTGGAAATGCTAATGGCCAGATGGTACTATTTTACGCTACTTTGAAATGAGTTATCAAATCCTGCTGCTAGTACACAGCCAAATAAGCCAGAGTTTTAAAGTAAGTTGTCAAATCTTGGCGCCAGTGTACTGCCAGACAACCAGAGGTTTTACGATAGAGCACTGCAGAATGAGCAAAACTAATATCAGCAGAAAGGGAAACCAGAACAGTTCTGTCACTGCAACTACAACAAAAAAAGGCTGCAGCTTGCTCTGTGCAGCAAACCCCACTTTTCCTGCAACCTCTTCTCCAACATGTATTCCTATTTGGGTTTTCCTTGCAAACTGGAAGATATAACACTGCCTACTGAGAAACAGAAACAGCACTAATTTAGCAGTCTCCCAGCCCTTCCCCAGTTCCTTTCCCTTCACCTGCTGAAGGGCACTTTAAATGAGTTTTGTTTCTTCTGTGGCCTAACGCATTCTTCCTTTAACACTGTGAATAGCTCCCTGTATTAACTTGGAGAGGCATCACTTGACTAACAGTGCATGATGTGTTGCTGCTAGAGGAAACCAAGTGGGATTTTAGACAGTAAAGCAATAATTGGCCTGTCCTAGTTTTAGTGATGTTCCTGTTCAGAGTTAAGACTGTTTCTTATTTGTTGGCAGAGGGTGTGTAGGTCTTTTCTGACTACTGTGACATGATGCAGTAAAAGTGGTTTCCATTTTCCAAGATGTGATAAAATCTGGACTAAAATGTGAATAGGTTTTGTTGTGAACCAACATTTCCACAATGTTGTAGTCGCTGTGCTAAGACAATTTTGTTGTCTGGGAAGCTAGAAGAGCCCAAACTTTGTGACAGTGTTCCAAATCTATACAGAAAAAAATCTGTCCAAATTTTAGTTTGAAAATCCTGCAAGAACCTTTCATAAACAGACTCTGAAAATTTCTATCTCTGTGACTCATTTAATGCTTAATGATAATGCATAGGTTTATATGAAGACTTCAGCAAACTGCAGACTAGCAGCAAAATGCTTTCAAGCAAGGTGGATGGTGACAACTGTCATGTGTCAACTGCACAAGAACTACATGCATCATTGTAAGGCAGGGAGGAAGGCCAAGCCCTCACCTTTAGCTACAAAGCCCAAGCAGAAGACATCTTAAAAAAAGTGCTATTCATCAGATCTGAGTCTCAATTCCAACTCTCTATCCCTTGCTGCCTTTGTCAGTTACAACTGTTTTCCCCAAATTATTTCTCCTCTGTGCAGCTTTCCCTGCCTCCTAAGCCTCAATGAAATTAAAATGTTTCAAGCCGTTAAATGCAAACGCATAATTGGTTTTCTGTGATGTGAAATGAATTCTATAGAAACAAGGAGTGTTTAGAGGACAAAAAAAGAACAGTCAAAATTATCTGTTGACATTTCAAAACCAATAGGTTTATCTTAATATTTTATATGATAATACATACTTCCTCAAGATTTGGAGTTTTCATTTCTTAATAACTGAGATTTCATCAACTTGAGTTAGCTTGTAACTGTTCTGTATGGCAGTATTATTTGTTTCCATCTAAGAATCCCCCTGATAAGAGGAAGGAACTACTCTTTAGTGTTGAATAGTGGGGAATTAGTAGCGGGCAATTAAGAAATTCCCATGAAAACCTTTTTTTAATTATGACAACAGCATGCAGGCGAAACAATGATGAAAGTATTTCTTTCAGGAGGATAAGCCTTGCTTTGCATGAAGAACTGCATGGGAGTATGCCTAAAATAGATGTTTATGATTCTGTATCTGCCTGAGGTTACCAGCAGTTCACCTGAAATAAGAGGCTTCCTGGTGTTTCTCTTAGCATGTTTCTAACAATTTAGTCAGTCTAATCTCAACAGTCATTATCTACCTTAGTTGAGTCACCTCCAAATGATCCTTTAAATATTTATAACATAGAACATTTTAACATGACAAATGCAAGCAAAATCCTGTGAAATTAAAAAAAAAACCAAACAAACCAAAACCCCCCCCAACCATTAGAGCTGATAACGGATTCTTTAACAGTGTGTAACTGATTTTCCTGAGACGAAGTGAGGGAATACTTCATATACCTAAACATCAGACTAAAGATAAAGTTCCTTGAAGTTATTCACCTCTGAGTTGAAAAAATATGGCATCTGAAGTAGGTGCTGCATAAAAATTTGGCTCTATTCCACTGCAATAAATTCCAGAAGCCATGCAGAACATAGAACTCTGAAATCTTACTCATCTCTGCTCTTATATTTGTCATCCTCCTCCCAGAAATAATTAGAGGCATTTCAAGTTCTGAATCTTAATGTGACTAAATAATTTCCATGGAGGTTTTACCTCCCAGAACTCTGTTTATGATATTCAAAGCTAATTCAGCTTGTCTTAAGAAATCTTGTATCTTTGATCATATTGTTTCAAAATATATCCTATCATACCAGCAAAAGGAAATTAATATTTAGAGGACACCTTCAGGTTATTCAGAATCCTAAAACACTATAAGCATAATTACTTGGAAAGATACAGATCAAAACAGGGACCCAGTCCTCTTCCTTCTCTGTCAAGGGAAGATTTTGCAAATAAGAGCCCTTTGTGACATTTCACCTGTATCAATTAACCACGTGGTGCCGTCCTTCTGTGCTGGCACACAGAGGTTGTAGATTTTGGAGAATCAGAAAGAAACAAAGAACATTCTTGCAGAGATCCTAAGCTATGTCTTCTGTCCTGCATACTTGCACTACTGTTTTTATTCTGCCTTTAAGTCTGAACAAGGTTTCTGTGGCTCAGGAAAAACCCAGTGAAAAATCTAGACAGCACTAAATTGCAATACTTAAGAGCACAGTATTTATTTCAATGGGAATATGCTGTATGTAATTCCTGTTGTACCCTCTGCCCTGTGCCTGTGTCTTTGTTCCCGGAATCCATCATGTGTTGTGGCCCATAAGGACACCTCCATCTATGACAATACAGCTTTATGTCAAGAAAGATACAGAATGGTTGCGGTGGCAGCTGGCTTTACTCTAACAGACATATATTTCCCCCTTTTACAAAGCATAAACCTGTGGTGTCTTTGCAAAAGACACTTTGCTAGCACTAAGTTGTGGGATTTGCTGTGACCGCATCAGCACACCCTGCAGCAATGAAATACCTCCACGGCAGCTAATAACCAGAGTACTTCTTCAAAGCCTGGAAGAAAACGGAATTAGAGTATATCCAGAGTTGCTGCTTTGTCCCTGTGTTTTTATAAGACTGTTTTTGTCCTGCCACCTGAAATTCACTGAGGTACAAATTATTCACAAGTTGTGAAGGACAGTAATTTTATTAAAGATCCTTTACTGACCATTCATGCTATGTTGTTGAACATAGTTTTATTTATGATTTTTCACTGTTCTTTCAATCTACAATATATCAGACAATTCATCATAATGTTCTAATGAACTCGTGATTCGGTGCCATTAACTGCTGCACAAACAATAAAAACTGCAGATCTTCAGTTTCTAAAATTCAATTTTATGTTGAAGTCTCAGAATATCTTGTGTTTGATCTATAAGTAATCCTGCCAAAGACTACTTGTTCTTTGTGCAATATTTGTAGTTGATTCCTGTGGTACCTTCTAACATTAAAAATATGAGACACTTCTGAAATACTTTCAAACTTGATACCTAAGTGATGTGTGCAATTATTCTGATATAAGTGAGTACTAAAAAAAGCTTCAGTTTGCAGTGTTGATTCTTAGGGATGCTAAGAAGTTCCATGTCTCTCTAAACTCAGTTAATCGGAAGTATACTATGTATCTACATACCCAGACAGGAATGGGAGGAATACCCAATTTCCTCTTCACTGCTGGACAGTACTAAAATCAATTCTGTGTTGATGCTAGCAAAGGCAAAGAGACTTGAAGTACTCTTTGGCAAATCAAATTTATTTCTCCCTACCTTAACATTTGAACTGGTATATTTTTATCTCAACCATTCATTTTGTTTCTATGATACACTGAAAAAACTCAATTTTAACCAGCAAGAATTTTTTTCTGTGAACCAAAACCAAATGCTACAACTATTTTGACAAAATCAAGTGATAGGAAAGGACATCACTTCGAAATGTAGACAGAAGTATAAAGTCTTTCAGATGAGAGTGTAAATTGAAATGACTCTTAATGGAATGAGAGAGATCAGAGATAAAGAGTACCCACATAGTGTTTTGTGGGATTTCAAAAATATTTCATGGCTTTTGGTGAGTAAACACTAATTCAAAGACAACAATGTGGTGGTATTTTTGTCCAAACAGACAGCTTTTTATGCATGCTTTTTGAATAAAGAATTCTAAGGATAATATTTTTTGAAATACTATATGTGCGTGTCAGAGAATCCATCTGAAAGCACAGCTCCTTGTGATTTTACACCTCCAGTAAGACACAGCAATTTAAACCCTTGCTCTGTCAAATACACAATTTGTCTCACATAGAATACGCAGCACTACCTCTCCTTTTAAGCTTGTTTGTACCCAGTATCCTCCAGCAGGTTGGGGATGGTAGTTAACATTTTCCCTCTTACCAGAGGGGATTCTTTCATCACCAGCAAACCTCCACCACTCCTTGAAAAAGGAATCACTTTGTAACAGACAGTACATAATAGATCCACATACCTTACTTTAAAAATATGGTAAATTACAGCACAGAATTACCAATACCATCAAATATTTCCTGGAAGTATGATGTTTGAAGTAAGATATTTGCTATCAACTCAACAAACTTATGTTTGAAAGTAAAGGAAGATTAATTAGAAGAATCTATCCTTTTATCATGGTTCAATGAGAGAAATAAGAAATATCCATTAATGTACAATAAGAAATAAATATAAAATGTGGAATTTCAACTGTGAAGTCTGCACACAAATGCTGCTAGAAAAATATTTCTAGATACTTTCAGCAATTTTTAATTTGTGCACAGGCACCAACTATTTACTAACAGACAAAAGCTAATTTATTTCGAATAGGGTCCTAGGTGACCATTCCAGCATATACGTGGCATGTTTCTGTCAATCATCTTAAACTTAAACCATCTCCTAATATCTTAATTACATACAAAAGACTGTCTTGTGTTATTGTTCCTGCACCTGCAGGAAAATGCTGCAGCAATTATTTTGAGGACTCCTTCGGACTGACAGATTCTCTATCCAGGGTCTTAATTTTAAGCATTAATACAGTGTCTATCAAAGTGCCTTATGCACAGCAGAGGCTGCTTTTGGGAGTCCTCAGGACAGTCTGAAAGTCCCACCTGTAGACCTTCTGTAACAATTAATAAAATGCTTTGCTGTGAAGTCAGTCAGATGTCCAGTCAATCCCCTTGTCTTCCACTGTGCTCATCTCTACAGACACCAGCTGGGAAATTCCTGGACCAGTGCCGGAATTTGATGACATTGCGTAGGCACACAGGCGTAGCCCTACATAGCAGCTACATAATTACAACCATGGTACAAACTTGAATTTCACTCTTGTATCATAATTCTAACTTAAATTCCATATATATTGCCCTGTAAAATAGTATGGAAAAAACATGGGGGAAAGTTCTGGCAAATACAGACAGTGAGAAAAACATACCATAGATGCTCCATCAAACAGTCAGAAATTTAATTCAGGTGTGTGACTTGGCCATGCTGAACAGTAGGGATGATAGAGCTGCATGAACACTAGGATTTTGGTAATATAGATCAAGTACAAGGCTTTAAATGGGCCATAATGCCTGCTATATATGTATAACGTCCCTATAGGAAAGCCAGGCAAACTGAGAACAGACATTTTCTACTGAGAGGTTGCCATGAAACTGGCCAGGAATTTGAGGAATTTGAGTCCGTGGTAGTTGTTTCATGTATCTAAGTCACCTTGCTCTGGCTTTCCTGATTCCTGTGATAGCACAGCTTAACACTGTTTCACAGCTTACCTCAGTATTCTCTCTTGGGAGCACACAGTACTGTATGCTGATAAGGATGCTATTAGAGGAGTCTGCAAGATCACTAAACTAATAAAGAATATAGAAAGGAAGAGAATGAACTTCTATTTTTTCCCCCACCACATTTGGTAGCTTAAATTCCACAGTAATTCCAGGGCACAAACGTCCTGGTTTGAGTCAGAACAGAATTAACTCTGTTCAGTGATTTTACTTTTCAACTCAGTCTCTTCTAACTAACTGCACTTTCTGAAGTTAACGGCGTATTTTTGCAGACAGTGTCTGCTTCTAGCAGTGATAACACTTGATGTTTACTGTTACTACCAGGGGCTGGTGTGCAGAAAGGCTCTTGCTTATCCTCGCTCCTGTGCAGACCAAGGTCACTGCTAAATCCTGTGCACCACAGTGGGGGTGCAGTAAGTGAGAAGCTGCACCTGCGGGGAGGAGCGGACAGGACAGGTGACCCTGAACTGACCAACAAGGTGCTCCATCCCATAGATGTTATATTTGGTATAAAGCTGGAGGATCACAAGGTTCAAGCTCTTGCCTTCAGTGGCCAGCATCTGAGACAGATGCTGTCCATTCTACCTTTGATCCCAATCCGTGCATTCCCGAATCCAGTTCCAAAATCCAGCTCCTGCATCGGACTCCCATCTGCTGCTGAGCCCAGTCTGGGACTTCGCCAGTGTCTGCCCACAGCATCAGTGGTGATGGTGACATAATTGTCATCAGGGGCGCTGGGTTCAGTACTGGCATCGTATATATTTATTTTATTATTATTCTCATTAAAGCAGTTTTAGTTTTCTAATCCATAAGTCTCTCTCCCTTATTCCATTTCTCTTCCCCTTTGGGGAGGGAGGGGTGTAATAGAGAGCATCTGTCACTTGTCTAATGGCCAGTCTAACCTTTATCTGTGACAATAGACAATATTTTTATTCCCCATCTCATGTTAATAAATGTAGGGGAAAACTCAGGAGCTTGATTAAGTATCAGATGAAATTGAGGGTGTCCTTTGCGGTCTGTTTTATTATTTTACTCTGTATTCTCAGATAGACAAATGCTTGTGACTAACAAATTGGAACTGTGAAATGTAGCTTTATACTGAAGCTTAGAATGTTAAAAGTTGTGAACAGCTCATTGTAATCTTGTTACCCAGGCACTTATCTCCTTACTCTTCAGCCCTAAGTATTTGCTGCAGCTATCTTGTCTGCTTTTTTCACACAGTTTTTCCTTTGTCTGTTTACCTGCAATAGTGAGAATAATCATTGTCTTTTGTTCAGAACGCATTTTTGGCAAGGTAATTCTGCTTAGTCTTGTTAGATTCCAGTTGTCTTTCTTCATGTTTTTTGATGGGGAAATAGGATTCTGTTTGGCATTCTTTCTAATTCAACACTGTCTTCTCCAGGTGAAATGGTGCCTATCAACAGTAGCTTGACTGCTCTTCCTGTACTACAATTTACCCTTCAGGCACATTAGCAGCAGTACATGCTGGGCTCTCTTTTCGCGTGCCCTCCTTACCAGTTTGTTCTTCTACTGCAGTTACATTAACTTATGAATGTGTGTTGGTCTTTAGTTGCTTCTACCATTTTGACTTTTTAAATGCATACAACTACTTTAAGGGCTGCAGGTCTGTTAGAATACTAACTTGAGCCACCGCCAAACTGAAATGGGCCAAAAATATCTCTGAAATATCTTCCCACTGGTGAAAGTTAAAGGCATTATCTTTTAAACCTAGCAAGGTTTAAATTATCTTTTAAATAATCTTCAATTATCTTTTAAACCTCGCCTATTTCTGGGAACAAACCATAGCTTTCTATAACACACTGAATGCATTTTCATAGGGCTTAGCAGAGCATTATCTTTTCCAAGTTTTCTTGCACCTCAGTGTGTTTTTTCCTTTTAGGAAAAAAATCACTAAAGCAACTAAATTTCAAATAGTAACATTTTAGCTAAGAGGCTTTTTATTTTCCTAAGTTCCAACTGTGTATTCTATTTTTATCGGACAGCAAGGAGAATGACTAGATGTTAATTGCACCCTTCTTTTTGACTCTTCATCCCTATGGCTTTCAAAACTTGTGGGCAAGTTAAACATCAGAGAAAAGGATGAATCCTATACAAAACCAAAACCAACCAACCAACCAAACAGGTTGAAAAGGGAAAAAAACCCCAAGTATTAAAAAAGGTTTGCAGCAGAACATAGAATCACAGAATGGTTTGGGTTGGAAGGGACTTTAAGTCTCACCTAGTTCCAACCCCCCTGCCATGGTCAGGGATACCATATCTATACTGAACATTTTGGGAACCTCACCTGAAAAATTTTCCTCATATTCATTGTAACATATGAAATGAAATGAAATGCAGGAAGCATTCCATGCTTCTAAAGATGACTGTCCTGGCTGAAATGCAGAGCATTTCATCTCCTGATAATTAGGCTCTGACTGTACTGAGAAGAGAAGAACATCAGGCAGCTAATAAGTTGTTCATTTTTTCTGACTCTGTTGCTCATCTTTTCCACATCCCTAGCTGGACAGATGGTGACCATGTTGTCAGTCTCAGCAGATTCAACAAGGACTTCAGTATTCAGGGAAACCGAGCTACCCTCATCTGCATTACAATTGATTCCTCCAGCTCAAGAGTTTGGGCATGCTGGTAGAGCGTGATTGTGCATTCAGACTATAAACAGCACGCTGCCATCAGATTAGTGCCTTCTAAAGACATGAAATTCACTAGGGAGAAAAATAAAACATTGACGGTTTTAAGTTTCCACAGACAGTCAGCTCATAATTCCCATAGATTTGGGGAATTTTTAAAATTACAAAATACAGTAGTTTCTGTGTTCTGCAAATGGCTATGAGAGATGAGTTATAGAATGCTTGAAACTTCTTTAAACAATATGAACGAATTCTGAGGTTTTGCTTCTGTGGTGAAGTCAAACCTGTTAATATATTCCAATGTTTTGAATCTTCCTGCAGATCCTTTCCATAATTTGTTTTCTGCCTTTATACTGGTGCGATACTTAGCTCTCTGTTCCCTGTAATTTCTTCAGTTGTACATGTAGCTCAGAGTGCTGCCGCTCATTTCTTTGGTCTTTCGTATTTATTTTCTCTTCTGTGATTTATGCTGCACAGTATTCTGGTAGAGACATAGATTTCCATTTGTTCTGTCACATGAAGACTGACTGTACTACTTTTCTTTGTTCAGTCCTCCTACCAACTCAGCTCCAAATTGCAGAAACAGCGGGTCTCATAGGTATTCAGATATCTTCTTGTCTAAAGTATCAATATGAACACGATATACTTAGCTGATAAAGCAGAATTAATTCTAGTTTGTACTGCAACTTAAACTACATTTAACACTGAGCTAAATTTTGAATAAAGAGGAGCCAGGTTTTCTGTTTCATTAGAAATTCTACTTCAGTTTTTCAGGTCCAAAATGGAAAACAAAAGCATTCTGAAATTTTTAATGGAATGATTCCTTATCCCCATCAAAATCAGTTTGGTTTAGTCAAAGCATTTTCTATCAATAAAGTCAATAGAGTTTTGACCCTCTTTATGACTTAATGTACAACTTTCCTTCAAAAAGCTGTTTCAAAACAAAGAATATACAGTCCTTTTTTAAATGTCAAACTAGGACGTACTTCTAGCCGAAGCAGTTAAATCTTAACTGAAATTTCAAGAAGCAAGAGTTTGTTTAGATAAACAATATTTTGGAAGTACTTATTATTTGACAGATTTTGATAATGATGAGCATGTAACTTCTTCCTGCAAACCATTTTGACAAAAAGCTTTAATCAGCTCTGTTGAGAACCCAAATGATTTAAGATGTTGCTTAGCAGACAGGTAAGCTAGACCAGCACTCACAGGCTCATAGTCTGTGTCTGGAGGATACGAAACATCCTTACTGAGACAAGGACAATTTCTGTAGCATTCACAGCTTTTTGCTTTAGCATTCAGGCTATGCAAGTAACTGTGCCAAAAAGAAACTTCAGAAATATTTTTTTGGAGTTACACTGTGGAAGAGATAACAGTCAGGCTGTGTCACGACCTTCTAACCAGGTTGCCTTTATGGCTGCTCATATCAGGCTGTCAGCTGACAGAAGCTATTTTTCTCCTGTTGCCTCCAGGAAACAAAACTTCTAACAAGATTTTTTTTTTTCCTAATTAATAATCTTTACAAAAAAATGAAGGCTCCTAAATCACATATGAATATATGCAGGTTTTAAGTTACTACTTGATAGTTTTCTTTTTATGATATTTTTCAATGTTATACTGTAAATAAGACGACCTCTCTTTAACATGATAAAGTGAATTCGAGTGTTTGGGTAATTTTGGAACAAGTTATAAATTGTGTAAGGGCTGTGTGTACTTTTGATGCTTATTTCAGGTATTGAAATGGCAGAAGAACTGTGTTTCTCCATTTCTAGGAGACTTTACCACAGCAAGAAACCCCACCATAGTCTTAGTGTACTCTTATTAGTAGTATTGTGAACTCTGTAAAGGAATTGAGTAAATAGGTGTCTTTATAATGCTGGTTCATTGGACTCACCGAGACAATGCAGTATTGAAGTGTATGCTATACCACCTCTTCAAAATTTGACATTTCTTTCAACAGAGTTTAGGTCAGCTATGGGAAAAAGTAGTTCATCCGTAGTATACTGGGAAGCTTTTACACAATCATAATGATACCAGCAGAGATATCCTCATTTGTATCTGTCCAGACATCTTCTGTCCTTATAGCGATAGTTTATTTAAATGTAGTTCGAATCAAACCATTACAGCACAATTCTGTGATTAGTGCCTTGAAATTATTTTGATCTGAAGACAGAATAAGCCACCTATTAGAATTTACTCTTTCTTAAACTAATAGGAAGTAATTTCTTACTGGACTAATTGGCAAGTGAGGACCAATGGTTCAGTGAATGGCTGCACTTATAAACCTCCCATCGCAGAATAATTTAAAAAAAAATGGTAATAACTGTGCTCCAAGTATGAGCTCATAGTATTTTCAACTCTGCACAGCATGTTTTTAAGTTTCCTCTTTCATCCAGTCCTTCAGGTTTTGATACATTATTTATTGAGAAAATTCTCATTTCAGTAATGTTTGAATTCAGAGCTTGTCTTCTGCCTTTTCTTGCTGCTGTAGCATCATAATAAAAGATGGACTTAAGTTTTTACAGAAGTTGAACTGGAACTGTAGAGTTAATAGACAAGCTCTCCACAAGCAGCAGATAGTCTCCCAATTTTGTCTCTCATCTTTCAGTGGTCAGGTTATGGGAGAACTAGAAGTTTGTGTGCCACAGCCAAGATTTGTAACTTTTCTAAATATTAATAACACTATTCTCCTTTTTATGTTGTATTAGTCATTTAGTAGTCTTCCAAATGTTGCCTCTATTTGTAGAGAGGTTAAGAAATGTAACCCTAGGGGTTTTTTTGTCATATGGGGAAGGGCCAACAGCAGGAGTTCTGCAAAAGCATATTGGATCACAGTGTGATCATGAGCACCAGGGTTAGGATTTGGCTAAAAAAAGAAGGGACAAAAGCAAGAGGCTTATTGGTGTCTCATTTTTGCTTATCTCTACTGGAGCGCTCTATCAAGTCACATAGGCCATATTCACAAGTGCCTGTACCTTACAAGAGATAAATGTTAACAAAAAAATTACCAACAAAGAATCACCAAGATGAAGAATTACCAAATGAATGTTACCAAAAGCTCAGCAGTTCTGCAAATCATGTGGGATGTATGCTGTACATAAGAAATCAATGAGTTATAATACATTAAAACACCTGTATTACAAAATAGTTATATTTATGTATTATTTACTTTTAATATATCATTTACTCTAGCATTTTTTTAATGCTTTGAATATTTATAAGGCCTTTTGAAATAACTACTAGTTACTAGTTGCCGAGGGGAGCTGCTCTGGAGCCGGCCTGGCCCACAGCGGAGCTGTAGAACCCAGCGTACAGCTGTTTTCCTGAGGTTTTCCTTTGGTAGGTAAATGCCAGGGGAGCGAGAGACCCACCAGGAGCCGGCAGCTCTTGCAGGAGCTGCTGACAAGTGGAATCTTCAGCTTTTAGTAGTGGCCTGACACTCTATGCTAGCAAATTACAACAGAGATTAACCCACAACAATACATATTATGGATTTACTTTGGGACCATTCCCCATCTGATTACTTTAATGCTCTTTTGTCCATGCCTGACTGTACTCATTTTTTCTCAGTTTGTTGCTATTTTCCAAAATCCCTTCTGATTTCTGTATTCCTTTTGATGCTTTTATTGTGCATTTAAGAAGTTCGGAGAGACAAATTACAAGAACTCCATCACTTGCAGTTTACTAGAATTCCTGACCTGGAATACTGAGGATCTGTTAACTGAGTACTCGTTCTGCCTAGAGAATATGCTAGGAGCTCTGCGTGAGCAAAAATGTTTTCATCTGATCCATATACTACTTACTCATTTGGAAGTAATTTATACATATGCTGAGCTGCTTCTATTTCCCACCCCTTTTTATATATATATCTATCAATATTAGAATTGCTTTCTGCCTCTTTCTGAATGTCAGCATTTATCTATCATTGAAACCTTGCCACTCTGATCCATTATTGTTCTACCTCCTTTATTTAACAAAAGTCATTAAACTTCATACCTTTGGGCAAAAGAGAAAGCCATTAACACAAACGGATTTCGTTGCTGTCACATCAGAAACAGGATAGACAATGTACCCAGGCCAGTAAGAAGTTGAATTCATTGTGCGCTTCCCATGAGTTTGGTGAAAACAGGGGATAGCTTCATGGTCAGTTTACAGCAGATCATCACATCCTCCCTTCTTCATTTTCTTTGTCAAGACAAGATGCTATTAATCAGCTGTAGCTGTATAGTCACCTTTATCTGATTTCAGCACAGCCCCTCACTGGAGGTGCGACTCCCATTGGTCCCTCCACTCAGCCTGGAAATCAACGAGAGGAAAACAACCCTGTTGACTGCTTGATCTAGAGGATCAGGGCTCCCCTTTTCACAGGTTGAGGTGTGTCCATGTTAACTCAGGATGGCATCAGGAATCATCTGACTTTCACGAAGAGTTAGTTGGATTTCAGTCATCAAAAAACAATTTCCAGTGCTATACAGCAAAGATCCCCCTCCTTTTTTTTTCCACTTAGGCAAAAGTAATCAGCACCCCTCACTCAGGTCAACAGAGAAATACTAGCATAAGATAAAAAGAAAATCTGTCCCAAGGGATTTAATCTGTAAGAGAAAGGGGAGAGACATAGTACTAAATTCCTCTTAGCTTACAGTAACGCAAAGTGTTTCAGCAAAACTGTATGGTGGAAGAATTTGGCTCTGAGTTCTCGAAACAGTGTGAGGGGAAATAAATTGTTGGAGGTTGAGACAAATTGGTTTCTTGAGCTCTCAAGGTGTCATGCCAGCCCTGTGAGCAGTACGTGATGCACTGCTTTTGATATTAGTCTGTTTTTAAAGTGAATAAAATAGCCAATGAGTGTATCTACTAACTTCCTTCCTAACAATAAACAATCCTTGCTAGACTGAATTTTCCATAGAGCTTGAAAGTGATGATGCTATGAAGAGCATTAGTTTAATCGAATAATCATAAATAAAACATTTTAAGATTTGCAGCTGTATGCTTTCAAAAAAGCTCCACACAACTTTTCTATGACTCTGTTTTCAGAAAGAAAAAGAAACCCACTTGGACTTGGCCAGTTCAAAATGCATTCTTGGCAATGGAAATGTTGAAAGATGCAGCATATTTAGCTTATAGAACATTTATGTAGTTATAATATAAGCATTTCAAACAGAGAGCGTGTTTTCTTAGCTCTCTCGAAATGCTGATGTTAAATGATACATACTACAAGGATCTTTGCCTAAGGTTTGCACAGTCTGTTATGCACTTCCTTTGGACACAGAACAAATATAACACTAAATCTGATGGTAAAACAGCGTGGCATAGGAGCAGCAGCACCAGGATAATTCTGTTCTTTGAAACCAAAAAGCAATCACTAGTCAGAACAGAAGATTAATATCCAGATAACTGGAAGGGTAAAAGGACAGGGCGAAATAAGGACTATTAAGGAATGGTAATGCAATACTACCCTTGGGGGGAAGGATTTCAGAATGGTGTCCTATGGAATTTTACTGGCTAGCAATCTCATTAGCAGGAACATGCAAACTTTAAATCTTGTGAAATATTTTAACATTTTAGATACTTATTTACATGCTATAGTATTATTTTCTAGTTAGCCCATATCATTAAACTTAGTAACTGATAATATTTTTATTTGATTAATAATATTTTTTAATTCTTGTGTGCATTGAAATGCTTCATCACTTTAACGTTCACAGAAGCACAAGTAGCAGATTCTGCTATCAGTCATGCTGGAATCATGCAGCTCACTTGATGGGAGTTATTCCAGTTACAACAGGGTCACTAAAAGTAAAGCTACACCATATTTTCTTACCATATTCAGTTGAAAACTAATTAAAATTTTACACAGATGCTGTGGACTGTTTTTCACCATAACAAAGATTAAGAGTCCATAAAAGGGGAGAAAATAATTCAAAATCGTGTAAATTTTTCATTAAGGACAAAATTAAATAAACATGTCCTACCATAAATAACTTTTTCCCCACTATTTATATATTATTCATCAATAACTTCTCCATGCTAGAACTTCTACAATTAAAGAAATTTCAGGATTTGCTCATACGTGTTTTGAAATTAATTAGTCATTCTATTATTTTTTAACACCTGTTGTTAAAATTTACAGAAACTGCATTAACAAGAACTACATATTAAAATTCACAGGAGTGACTAACATTCCCAGACTGGTGTCTTACACATCACATTAGCATGTTATTTACAAATAAAAACTATTTCTACTTTAGTACTGGCATATATGCAGTTTGTATCGATTAGAGGACTGATCCAGTCCCAAATTCTGACCGTTCTAAAGCACAGAAAAACTAACTGTTGTAGACCTTTTCACTCAGGGATTTTGTGTTCTTTAGCATGGATTCCTAACACATCCTACAAGTCCTGCAAGGATTTCTTCATGGATTTTCCGGCTCAGTGAAAGTTAATGGGTGTTGTCATTCTGGGGGGAACAGAGGATAAATAAGCCTTGATAGCGTGGAGATTGTAGGAAGATTTATAGTAGAAAATTTTTAAGACTGTGTCACTTACCCCATTGAAAAGAGGAAGGGACAAATGCTGGCAATGACAACCGGTAGAAACCCACACCGATGTTCTAAGTTGCTCTATAGTGAGAATCTTTTACATGGTGAAATGTAAACCTGCCTGCCAGACACAGATGGCAGGCTCTCTCTTAATTTGCATAGTATCTAACTGAAATATATGCATACAGAGGAAGGAAGATGGGCTAGAGCTGAACCCTAACAAGCCAGAGGCCAGGACATGAGAAGAACAGGCTTAGAAAGAAACAAAAAATCACAACATCTTAATTAGTGAATGTGGTTGTCCAGGGCTTAGGTGAATTTTGTAGCCTTAAAACTGTCTACGACTCTTCATACTCAAACCTGAAACCACATTATGAAATGATGTCAGCTGCATCTGCCCAGAAGAATGTATGACATCATATCAGACTTAGACCTATGTTTATCCACACAGACTTGAATACTTCCCTTTGCAAGAGAAATGCAATAAAGCAATTTGGAAAAAAAAATATTGTAGAATGAAGTGTCATGTAAAAACACTGAAAGATTTGTGCAAGGTACAGGCACTTGAAAGAAGTCTCACCTCTGTTCTTGGTGTGATTCACTTAGATGGAAATGCCAGGTTAACACTTCACAAGAGAAAAAAAACCTGCTGTATAAGCAGGAAGGGGCAGGACCTGCTTCACACTTCTAGCGATCAGCCTCAGTCTCAAGATAAAAAGTGAGAGCTTTAGAGGACCTTAAGCTAACACTTCCACAGGAATCTCCTACCTTTTTTGCTCTATTTGCTTTTGCACAGGTTTTCATGCTCAGAAATGCATTTTTTCTGTTCCAAATATGTTTAAGCACCTTTAATGATGGTACTTTTGGTTTTAATGCATGCACAGTTTCCATTGTTTAGGCAATTTAATACCACTTGGTTTTCAAATTACAAGCATGTAGCACTATGTATTTCTTAACAACCTGATTGGATCATTATAGAAACTTAGGGGGTCCTTCCCAGTGTAACAGTAAACAGGTACACTTCTTCAGGTAATGTTTACAAGACTCCCTGTTTGCTAATACATTTATGCATACATTTATATATATTTAAAATTATTCCTGTATTTCATTTTGATAGTGCATCCAACTCATTTTTGCTCTTTGTCTTTTTTCAATATTTTGATAATGTGTCTAGGACTGTTCTCACTGTCTTCCTAGAAGTACTGCATTCTGGTCATTTTAATAATCTTTTGAGAGGAGCTTTCAGTGAAATCCATAAAGTAATAATGCTTTGAGAGTAGGCAACATGCTGTCTTCCTGTGTGAAGTGCTTTGGGATTCCTTATAATTCATCTTCCAAACCTAAAATATTAGTTTTCATGGGCTAAGACTTGTTGTTTCCTCAACTTTGTCAAAAATATCCTGTGTACAAAACAAGTTTACCCCAACTGTTGCTTTCCATTCATCAATGAAAAAAGTATTCCCTACCTTTACACAATGGCACAATAATTATGGTCAATTCCAGTAGTCTGCATAGTAACAAATTGCCATAAATGGCAAACACCTACATTTCTGTAATATTTGGAAAAATGGAAGAGTAGTAGGGTTTATCCCTAAGTTTGCTTCATCCAGTATTTTTGTGTTTGCCCTGTGAAGGTGATCTACTGATCTTTCTTCTGCTGCCGATGCCAACGTTTCGAGTTGTCTAGCAAAAGCAGCAAAAAGAGAAAACTCTGAAAGGCAGAGAATCTAGAACCAAACCTCAATAAATCTATTACTCTGCCCTTAAATACAAGGGGGTTAACACATCCAATCTACTCAGGAAAATTACATTCTGTCATAGCACCTTAGTTTGTTTTTTGAAGTCTTCCTGTGTCTGTGCACTTGCATTTAAAATTGAGAACCTTTGCATAACATACTGCAATAATTTGCAGTAAAAATAATATGCAGTAAAAAAACTTTTACTGCAATAATATAAAGTAAAAAAAGTTCCATCTATAAATGTTTCCCCAAGTAATACCACCCTTCCCAGCCTCTTTCCATATTAAATTTCCATAAACTTTTCCAGAATGAAAGTAATCATAAAATGAAAAACTAGTGATTGTCTTAAAAAATCACATCGGAATGTCTGTTCACTCAAAATCTTCCCCTGTGAGTTCATCATCCTTCTTTTCCTTTTTATTCTTTTCTCTGAAATCTCCTTATTGAAACCAAAAGCAGTGCATTTATCATCTTGAAAGATCAGACGCACAAATGAGTTTTCAAGAAGATATTTCATACACCTCATACCTGCAAGGTTTCCTGCAAAACTCTGAACAGGAAGGCATAATTCGGGATTACTGTTGTCCACAAAACATCCTTGTGGCTTTCCATTTTAGCTCTGTCTGGAGTGACCTTGGCCACAGACTTGGTCAGGCTTAATATACGATTTGCTTCACAGTAACACACTGCCTTTATGGTCACAGAAATATTGCAACTGTAGTTTTAATCTCCTTCCACTTGAAGTTAGTTTTAAAAAAGACAATTTCTGAGGGGACCTTAAAATTGTCATTGTTTTCTGAAAGTTGTACCTTAATTTATTCATAGACATCTGTAAGAAAACAAATGTTTTAGCACTAAATATGGGCTTAGACACACTTGGCATGCTAAAAAAATTTTTTTCAAAGTGTGGCTATTATTCTCCATTTTTATCCCTATTTTAATCTCAAACATCATTAAAACTATCCTTGCCTCACCCTTCAGAGGATATTTGCTGCTTTATGTCTTTGCTACTCAGGATGTCTCTGGCAAATCAAATAAAATCTGAAACCCATTCACAGTTTTTCTCTATACTTGGGTTCCTTCAGTATAACTGGTCAAATACAGGATGAAGTTTGCAGGTGCATAATTGCCTTCTCCTAATAGCGAACGAATAGATGCTGTGTTTGCCTCAGCTATTGCAGATGATTTCTAGTATCTCATTTCCCTCTTGAAAATATATTGCCTCATACTCCACATTTTTTATCGTCATTTACAGTAGAAAAGCTATAGTGGTTGAAGATCTTGCTGCCAATTTCATGTCTGCTATACAGGACCTCTGGCCCTCATCTGAGCAAGCTTGGAGACCCCAGAAGAGCAATTTAGGCACACAAATGTACCCTGTGCCAGTTTCTGCTTTCATGTAAAGATGGACTTTACAGTCCAAGGCACCTTTGTGTACAAAACTTTTTTCTCCTTCTGGATTCTTCGCATATTCTGATTAAACCTTTTGCTTTTACTGTGTCTTGCAGTGTCACACAGGAGAAAACAGTACACAAAGTCACCCCAAAGCTTATGAGATCTTTTCTAACAGAGCACACTCCAGATATCACATATGCTAGACAGCTGATATTTAAATGACTGCAGTATTACCGCAGAGCCTTAGGGGAATAAAGTTCTTTTTTTTCCAGTTGCTAGTAATTTAATATCCATGATAGTGTTTACTTCTTTTAGAATGTCAGGTGCTCGAAGTGCCACAACAGGCCTCCAGTGCTAATACAGGATACCAGGCTGCTCCCTTTTTCAGATGTTCTGCTATCTGTGCATCCTGCCTCTTGAAACAAGGCAGGACTCAAATTTTTCTTTTCTGGAGACTTGCTATGAGGTTCTTCCTTTCAAGAATTATCTAGAACGGCGTTTGGATATGTGTCTATATTCTATTAGTTCTTTGTCTTAGTATTGATCTTCAGGATCAAACTTGGTCTCTGCTGGGGTCGGTGTGAGGATGCTGCTGCCTTTTTCCATCGTCTTCTCACGCTTGGGTCCTGGCTGTGTCCTGGCCTGAGAAAACTTTGTTCAAATGTTATCACACAGAGCAATGGCACGGTATAATTTGAGACAATTTGGCATGGACCAAATCTAAGCTGTTCAGCATTACTTGCAGCAGTCAGAAAAAACTGACTTATCATAACTACTTTATCACATTTCACTTCCTCTGTTAGTGCAGGTCATTTTGTAAGTAGTAGGAGTTTTAATTGTCAGCAAGATTAGACAAGCATTCAGTGGAGTTGTGGGTAACCTATTACTGAGTACTGTCAAACTATGTTTGGTGGTAAATGATTCACTTAAAATATCACAAACTTGTATTCATGAAAACCATGAACAACTTTATCTCCAGACTGATGTGTGACCTTGGAGCTAATTTTATTTGGTATTAGATATGCCCTGAATGTCTTAAGAAATGTGTATGTACAAATATCTCAGCTCTTGTATTTCTGGCATTGGTAATCGCTAAACCCTATTCTGATTCTGATTCGATCATGGTAATCTCTGATTCTACTTTCAACTAGCACCTCAGATAAACAGGCATATAGGAAAAATATGCTTCTGGAGATCGTAGATCCTGGTATATCATATGCCTAGTTTATATTCTATTTTTTTATCCTAGAAATGATTCCTTTAGCTACAAAAACTGTACATCCATAAGTCTGTCATGTTTGATGCTCAGTTTTGAGCTGTGTTGATCTGCTAACTCAGTTTTGTGCAACAGATGTTTTCATATTTCTCACTAGCATGTTTCAAATATAAACTTTTAATCTGATATACAGCAGCTGTAAACCTTTTCATCTTTTATTTTGTTGTTGTATCACTCTAGTAATTTTCAGCTTTAGAAATCATCTCTGCCAACGTTATGCCATATTGCTGTATTTAGCACAGGTCAAAACAATTTATGACACTTAAGATTTCTTCCCCACACCCAAAGTTAGTCTCTTAAGTGGGCAAGAATATAGTAAGGATTAAGGTGAAGACTTATACAGAAGACCATAAATCTTAAACCACCCATCTTCCTTTAATTCCCATCCTCTGTTGCCCCCTCACGGTGCTGCCATTACTGGGATGCTCTGTGCAATACTGCCCTCTTCCTGGCTCTTCAGGTGAGCCACAGCATTGCAGTGGGAACCTGAGCAGCAAGTGGAAATGGGTGGAGGAGCTTAAGCCTCTTTCCAACAAAATCCTTGTACCTATGAACTCTCCCCTTGCCTATGTGAGGGTATTGGAAACCATATGTGCATGCCCATTAGCTTGAGTAAACAAAACTATTTGTCTACCATCCCAAAGTATAACAAAAATTGTTGGGACAGCTGACCCGCACTTTGCTTCTCTCTAAAGCCAGTTTTGCCCAGCCAGCAGTCAGTAACTCACTTATTTACTGTGTAGGAGCATGTAAACTTAAATATATGCCATTACCAGGGACTACCAGGCTCTTTTTGACATCAAGGTCCCAGGAATTTTGAAGAAGGCTAGGCCCAATTATATTAAATACTGTGCTAATATATTTAAATTTGCATTAATAATCTGAAGCTACATGGGCAGCAACTTAATTCTACAAGATAAAGACTTCACTATTCCAAAACACTGAAATCATTCACTGGATATGGAACTAATCTAATTCTCTTAGATCAGAACTTCCATGATATTAAACACATTCTGACAGCACGGTGATAAAGAAGATTAAAAGAAAAGAGTGTACAGAACTGTATAGGCTGCATCGATCTTCATATTATTTTAGGAGGGTCTTTTCCTTCCCCGCTGAAGCCTTGAGGTTAAAGAACCTCCCATAAAACACAAGCAGAAGGACAGGGTTTCAAAGCTTATAGCTAATGCTTGTTACTATTAAGAAGCCCCTGACATCATGAGTCATAACAAATGGGTTGGATCTGCCATGCATCATCGGTTAAGAATTTGGGTAGCTTATATCAGAGACAGTCACTGAACTAGTAGCTGGAATAACACTAATTAACAGACACCAGTTTTAAATTTTTCGGTACAGAAGATCTCTACTCAGCAAAATCTTGGCTCATTAACATGGATAAAATACCAAGCTATGATCCCAGGAATGCACAGCAAGATTAGCCAAGAGCCCGTACAAACAGCTGAGGTGTCAGCTACCAGTGTAAATAGCATCGCCAAGTCCCTGGGTTTCTCTTACCTTTGACTGGTTTTTGACCACAGCTTGTTACGGCACAGGCCAAGGACAGATAGCTCTGATTTGTGCCTCCTCACAACGACTCCCAGCTTTCCGGACTGGGGAACTGCTGACTGGACAGCATCCAGTACTCACCCAGCAGCGGCTAGAATGGCCAGCAACTGTACAGAGTAACCGTTAATCTGTGCCCACGCTGCTTGGGCAGCTATCAGACTCGCTCATGTGCTGGCTAGGGCACTGAAGAAGCAGGACTTCTGACAGAGAGGCTCAGTGTTGTGTCCTCACAGATTTGAATGTGCTGGCAGGGCTCATGCCAAGCACTCATCCATCAGTAAAGGGCACAGTGAAGAGACCGGAATAGACGTGAATATATGAACTCAAGAGAAAAGTTGGCAGGAGTCATCGTTTAGTCCTGATAGGTCTGTTTCTTTGCCCCAGCCTTCTACATACAATATCTTCTTTAACACGTATCACGCTTTTGAAAGCTTTTACTGTGTATATTGTTGGTGTTACAAAGGTTTCTCTTATGTATTGCCGTGCCTGTTGCTCCTCTTCCAGTCTACTATAGGGAACACCAAGTTTTCTTCCTAAGCTCTTTGGGCTAGAGAAGGCTGCAGATGCCTTAAATGCAGTCTCCTCAGCCCTCCTTCTCTGTAGCATCCCAGGTATGAGCAGATGAAGGGATTTAGGCCAAGTGAAAAGGCAGAGCGAGCTGAAACTGAAAAAGATTACTTTTGAAGTTTAACCACTGTCACCTTGTCATCTCGTACTGAAGCTTCTATTATACTTTTAGACTCGCACTAGTACGCACGAGTATACTTCATCTGAGCAACTGATTAAATGGATTCCAAAGAGAAAATCTGGAGATTCAGATACTTTGGGCTTGAAGGAGCTGTAATTCCTTTTCCTGGGTGGAAGATTTGAAAATAACTAAATAACTTTCATAAAATGAAGCATACGAAGGGGGACTCGGATTTTTTTTTTTCTGGCTCCCCCTCCCTTTTTTTTTTCTTAAGCAGTTGTAATAATAAGGGATCTAGAGACATTCACTGTCTCTAATCTCTCTCTTTAGGAACTGTTCAGCTGATCTGTTAAAACATTAATGATTATTTATGATCCTTGATGACTGTATTTTAATAAAATCACTCAACCCTCCTTTCCTCTCTCCTCTGCTCCCCTTCCCCAAAACTGTTTTTTTTTTTTAGTTCACCTTCGCTTCCAGTAATATATTCTTTATGTAAAAAATGTATGTTGTCCAGGTTCACAGCATTTAGTCTTCCAGTTTGACTTTCCCAGGAAATTATATTACATATTAAGGAATAAATTCAGTTCATTCAACAATCCCAAAGTAGAATAAGCAAAAGTGCAACCAAGCTGAAGAAGTCTTCCTAATCTTATCTCTCTAAGTTGTACTTTACAACTGAGTTGTAGTGTTTGATTCTCAACCCATGTTGTTGCCAGCTGCCTATGGCCTGGATGGGTGTACTCTCTGCTGGATAACAAACTGGCTGGATGGCCGGGCCCAGAGAGTGCTGGTGAATGGAGTTCAATCCAGTCAAGTGGTCACAAGTGGAGTTCCCCAGGACTCAGTGTCGGGGTCTGTTCTCTTCAACATCTTTATCAACAGTCTGGGCAAGGGTATTGAGTGCACCCACAGTCAGCTTGCAGACAACACCAAGTCAGGCATGAGCACTGATCTGCTTGCAGGTCAGGAGGCTCTACAGAGGGATCTGGACAGGCTGGGACAATGGGCTGAGGCCAACAGTATGAGGTTCAGCGAGGCTAAGTGCTGGGTCCTGCACTTGGGTCACAACAAACCCCTGCAATGCTCCAGACTGGGGAAAGACTGGCTGGAAACTGGCCAGCAGAAAAGGACCAGGGGGTGTTGGTTGACAGACAGAAGTGTGCCCAGGTATCCAAGCTGGCCAACGGCATCCTGGCTTGTATCAGCAATAGTGTGGCCAGCAGGAGTAAGAAAGTGATTGTCCCCCTGTACTGGCCACTGGTGAGGCCACACCTTGAATCCTCTGTCCAGTTTTGGGCCCCCCACTTCAAGAAGGGCATTAAGGTGCTGGAGCATGTCCAGAGATGGACAATAAAGCTGGTGAAGGGTCCAGAGCACAAGAGCGATGAGGAGTGGCTGAGCGAACTGTGGATGATAAGCCTGGAGAAAAGAAGGCTGAGGGGAGACCTTATTGCTCTCTACAACTACCTGAAAGGAGGGTGTAGCAAGGTGGGTGTTAGTCTCTCCTTCCAAGTAACAAGTAGTAGGATGAGAGGAAACAGCCTCAAGTTGCACCAGAGGAGGTTTGGGTTGGACACTAGGAAAAATTTCTTCACCGAAAGGGTTGAAACACTGGAACAGGGTGCCCAGGGCAGTGGTGAGTAAGTTACACATACATATGTATATTATATGGATGTATTCATATATATGCAAGTCTTATGAGGAGCAGCTAAGGGAACTGGGGTTGTATATCCTGGAGGAAAGAAGGCTGAGGGGAGACCTTATCGCTCTCTACAACTACCTGAAAGGAGGGTGTTGCAAGGTGGGTGTTAGTCTCTTCTCCCAAGTAACAAGTAATAGGATGTGAGGAAACAGCCTGAAGTTGCACCAGGGGAGGTTTGGATCGGATATCAGGAAAAATTTCTTCACCGACAGGGTTGTGAAGCACTGGAACAGTCTGCCCGGGGAAGCAGTGGAGTGCCCATCCCTGGAGGGGTTTTAAAAGATGTGTGGATGTGGTGCTGAGGGTCATAGTTTAGTGGTAACCTGGCAGAGCTGGGTTAACAGTTGGACTTTATGATCTTCCAACCAGGATGATTCTATTATTATATGATATGAATCAGTATAACATAAATAAACTCTGTAGAGTAGATTATTCTATTGGAAGTACTCAGGAACCTGAGTTCAACATGCATGAAAAGATGAACACCTATATTTTAAAAAATAATCTTATTGCTTCAGAACATGTATTGCATTGTCACAGTTAAAATGTACTTATATACACTATTCTGACAATGGTGAGGAGTACTTTCAGAGTACTTTAACACACGAAGACCAGCAAGTGGAGAATCTAATCATGTAATTACATATATTTAATCTCTTTATGCAGCAGAATGACAGAAATTTACTGAACCGTTATTACAGCTTTTAATTTTAAATTGGTTATTGAACAGACTAATTTTGACCTTTAGCCAAAAATAAAATTATCCATAAAAGCAAAGGGATAAGATCTTCAGGTACAGCAATTTGTGATAGCTACTACAAGGTCAGCAGAGCTTTGAGAGTTGATAACTCCTGTCTACTTGAATTAATTCCAAACATCTGATTGGATCCCAGATGCTCTAAGAGACATAGTGTAAATGAAGTAATAATTTTACACAGTTAATAAATTTTATTATTTTTCTAAACACTGAAGTTACTCCTAAGTTTTGTATTAAAAACACATCATCTGCTATTCTTAAACTTTGTCTATACAGTAAACCAATTAGAAGCTAATTTTTTTCTTATATTTTGCATATATCACTTCACTGGAAAGAACATACAGAAAAATGCAAAAAATTCTCCCTTTATCATTTTAAAATGTGCTGCCATAAGGACATTTTGGGTTTTTGTTGTTTTAGAAAAGCTCTCTCAGGACTCACTTTCGTGGGGGTTCAATATCATCCAGTAAATGCAGTTAATAACGGTAATAGTGCTGCGCAACTACAGATATTATTAGTCCTAACAAGTCAGTTACGTTGGTGATAGTGTCCATTAGACGTGCACATTAGTCCTTTGAGATATACAGCTGAGATTGTAAAGAAGAGAACCTACAGAGGAAGACCAGTTCCTCATTAATCAGCAAATTTAAGAGCACAAAACACACAAACATGAGAACAAACATGTACTCCATCTCTTCTCAGTGGAGGTGCATCCAATCTGGTTTACACTTGCTACCCAGAGAATGACTTAACATAACATGCTCTCTTCATGCATTAATTTCGCAGCGACTTTCAGTCTTTGTCATGATACCAGGTATCTCCAATGGCTATTATTTTTCTCTATTCATACAATAGGCACAAAAGAGCCACAGCACTGCAGTTCTCAGAACATTATCTAAACTCCATGCATAATCTCTAGGATTAAAACCTGTTCCATTCCCTGTAAATTCCAAACTCTGACCATCTCTGTGACAGTCCCAGTCTGCGCAAATCCGGATAATTTTCCTGAAGGACTGCCCAGCCCTTGATTACATATTCCTACCTTTTATAGTTTACAAGAAACAATTTATTAGACACAAAATAGGCGGCATTTTCTTTATAATTCTTCATATACTGAAGAACAGCCTGCATGCTTCTGTCCATTTGTTCTTCAAGATCATGGTTCTTTAACCATATCTGTGCTTTTAATGAAGCGCATTTCATGAGAAAGACTAAAAACCATGTTCCATGTATGGAATTACACAATTTATTTTTTACATTTTCTACTTAATTGTTATTTTGTATAGAGAAAAACTACAAAATGGTTACCTATAAACAGTTAGGAGGAGATACCTGCTTATAAAACAGTGTAATTGCCCACGATACCTTTGTATTTAGTCTTATGAAGTCTTTCTTCAATACTACCCTAAATTAATAGTTTAAAAATTAATAGCCGTGTCTCACTAGAGACCAAAATGAATTTCACATCTAAGCACCATTTCTGTATTTCAAAGAAAGGTCAAAAAGACATAGGTATTCTTAACTATTCTGAACTCTCATCTATATTAAATGAGTCTCAAAATGTTATGACTTTACGTTCATTATGCTGTCATTACAGTCTGTATATTCTCCTCTAGCTCCCAAGACTTATACATTCTGCCAATGCAGTCAGTATGCATTTATTAGTTAGGAAATTAAATTCCTATTGTGTTTAACAAATAATAAAACCTGTAGGGGTTAGAAACCCAATGCTTTTTGCTTCTCAGTTACACTGGTCTGTAGTATGCAGGCAGTATGTTCAGGCACTCTGTTCATTTCAGAGACAAACATGCCTAGATTTAGAAATCATCAATACGGAATTCTGAGATGAGGATGCACCTTCATGCTCCTATTCATTCATCACCTTTGTCACCTAAATAATATCTGACGGCAA
This sequence comes from Buceros rhinoceros silvestris, assembly GCF_000710305.1. Lineage (NCBI taxonomy): Eukaryota > Metazoa > Chordata > Aves > Bucerotiformes > Bucerotidae > Buceros > Buceros rhinoceros. Next base: position 52,274 of record NW_010417985.1, on the reverse strand, counting down.
ATTCAGATTTATTTATAGTTCTAAACCTAACTTCTGTCATAGCTCAGAGACAAGATGCACTTGTGATCTCTTTTATCTTTTAAGTTTCCCTCTCCAGGAAAATTTACACACCAAGATCCAGCTGAAATTCATCATTTGTGAGGCACCCCATCCTTGCTGTACTTTTGTGTTGACAGAGTCTTAATGCAACCTCCTTTGAGTGCATATCAGTCCTGTAATAGGACTTTATCTTCCCCATCTATGCCAAGATATGCTGTACTGTCCAGCCTATGTACCTGAGCTAGATCTTCTGTGTTACCTAGTTCTCACAAGCAACAGATCTTTCAGGTTGCTCTAGGACATTTGTTTTCCCTGTGTTTACCTGAATCCCACAATCTCTGTATGACTTGGATAGCTCTTTTCACACTACTTATTTTTTGCCCTGCCCACTCAAATATCTGCACATTGGCTAATCAGTCCTTAAGAAGTGTCACTAAAATTAATGTTTATTTCCAGTTCTTGATATTTTCTACCTGCCCAGTCATCACAGTCGTCATTTTTTTTAACACGAGGAAGTCACAAAGTATTTCCTGCCTCCAACCACTGATTTGTTTCCAGATTATTTTTCCTAACACCCTCTGCTTTAAATTTTGCTCTGCATAGTCGAACACAATGTCAAGCAGATAAATCAATATAAATATACTTTAGTTACATACTATATTGTAGAGCTGTATCTGACTAGAAAAAATGAATAAAACCTGTATTTTGAGGATAGTAATATATTCACAGATCATTGTGAGCAAAAAGATAAAAAGCTATTAATTACATTATACAAATACTTTTGTGAAGTATTTGCTCAGCCCCACTAAATGTCCACAAGAAATATTTCTAGTTTTGTACTTAGCATAATGTACTTCACATAATTGTTATTAGAAGGTGATAAACAGACAAGAGGAAAATCTGCGAAGCAAAACATCCTTTGAAAAACACAGAGAAATGAAATAAAATGTGGAGGGTATTTTTGGTATTACTAAAACATAGACTAAATTGCAGGGAGCGTATGTTCATTAGTTCCCTGATACCCAGTGGAAATCACAGTCCTGAAATAGGTACCAGGTTTTTTCTATGGTATCCACAGGATTGCAAGATGCTTAGAAATGATTGCTCCAGTAACCAGTCTGTTGGTAGCCACTTGCATTCACAGGATAGAAATTAAGCCCAAGTCCATTTTGTCCTAGACATGTTGATGCTTAATTCTGGGCAACTCCCATGATTTTTTCTTCACTGGCCATCTTGAAATCCAAACTAGTTTTCATTTTTCAACCAACTAAATTCATACTACATTATGTAGTTTTCTTGCTACAGAACAAGAAATTTTCCAGAGTTAGCAGCAATCTTGTACCTAGTTGGCATATATGGTCCTGTATTACATCCAGCCAGCCAATGGTCTCTCAGTTAAGAAACGGGAAAAAAGACCTCACAGCTACTATACTCCATAAGTTTTTCCAATTACTTCAAATTATTCTCTTTTGATTAAGTAAATTTACATCCTGATATGAATGTGTATTATCTCACGTTCACTGCTACATGCATCTCTCTTTTTATACGACATTTGACAAAATAACTCCTATGTGTTTCATAGAGTTCCTCTTCCTCTAACCAATATACTAGCCAATTCCAACTTTTCATTGGCACCCTCAACAGCTTTATGTTCTAGGGTAATGAAAATGAAAGAAACTACATAGTCTCTGCATAGATAGGAAACTTTCATTTTTAGGCTCTGTTTTAGAATAAACAAGATACACAAATGCAATTGGCAATAGTGTGTAGGCAGACTCAAAACCAATCCACAGGAAGGCCTCTGACGAGAGAGAGTTTGGGTCATGTACATTAGACAAGACACAGGAGAGATATTTGAATTCCAAGAATCACTTTCAGAAAAAGACCACAATTATAGGGCCAAATTTCCCCAAAGGCCAACCTCAGCTACATCTAGAAATTCTGAAGAGTAGAAGCAAACATTACCAAGACATTTTCAGAGTGTGAGAAGTATTACAAGCTTTAATGCTAGACGTAGCCATTGGATGGCTCTGCAAACTTTGAACAGTAAGGAGAGAAAGGCAGAACTACCTTTCCTTCTGGCAGAGGCTGAGAAATGTCAGCTTGAGACTTCTCATTAAGCCACTTCGTCTAATGCTGTTTTCTAAAAATAACTTGTTCTAAAAATAATTTATTTTAGACTGGCAGATATAAATATGAAAAAACTACACTTGCTTTACCTTGTCTTCTGGTATTATATAATGCAGAAGCAGTTACCACATGCTAGAAGAAAATGTAAAACCTGAATCAGCATCTTTTTGTTGTAACTGATTCTCTAGTGGTTCTGTTGCATACTGTGAGACACAGAAGTATGAAAAAATAAATCTTGCTTTTAATAAAGTGATATTTGATGCTAAATGCTTTCAAATTGTTGCAGTATCAGTCACAGTAATATTTTAATATTTGACTGACTAAATTAGGTAAATGAGGAATGTAATTAAAATGCTATTGTCAGCCTCTAAAATAATTTAAGAAATTAGATGAGCAAGGAATTGGTTCATGTACTTTGCAGGAAACATCCAAAAAAGTAACATTAGTGTCTCCCACTTGAATGCTAAGTCAGCCGATTTCAACATGATTTAACCCTCCATAGTTATGGTGAACACTGCACTGCTTTCTTTTGGGGGGCATTGCTAATTAATGTTTAGTCTCTTCAAACCACGCTAGAACAAGACAGTGTTTCAATCAGTCCAAGTGACACACAGCTGAGGTTCTGTTTGTCTCTACCGAGACCTCCTTTTCCAGCTTCAAATGTTCTGTCTCTCCAGTCAAGCAAAGAACTCCACTCCCCTTTGAAATATGGAAAGTATAAATTCACCCTCACACCCTGACACTTGTTTACCATCAAGCATTGTTACTCTTTGCACTAAAAGCCTTTCAGACACAATGGGGTTTTTTGTTGTTTCCAGTTAGATAATTAGCCTCTAGTGTAGATTAAAACACAGCTGAGTGCGTATCAAACAACTAGAGGGAGCTCAACTCTTTGGAAGAGCTCTTCTTTCAGCCTGACTTACGGTTGCTCTAGAATTTAGTTTTGCTGATGAGATGGAGTGATGAAGAATTGTTACGCTTAGTGCCAAACAAAGGACATAGGAGTGTGTTCCCTGCTACCTCACCTGAAGAAATAATTCTGATAACCAGAAGCTGGCAGTGTTGCACTCAGCAGGCACCCTCAATGCTACATACTACTATCTTTTAAATTGACATTATTTTGTTAGTTTGCAGAAACCATGGTCTCTTTCAAGCTTGTAAAATGTATCACCTCTGTAGTATTAGAAATTGCTACTATGAAAACACATGAACCATAAAGAACGTACTATAAATAATGATAACACTAAATAAATACTAATGTATTATAACATAAAATAGTATGTAATTAGCTTGCAAATTCCAGCAATACATTTTAGATTTGCATTAGCATGTTTTCAGAATAAAGTTTCCAAAATACAAACTTCTATTTAGCTCTGCATTACCCTAAATCTGCCAGTATATATACATAGTATCTATTTCTACATGTACATATGTACATATGTAGATGTACATATAGACATTGTCTTTAAAAATAGGCTCTGAAACAGGTCAATAGTTCTGGGCAACAACTCAGCATTTTAAAATGGCACCAACTAATAAAAGTAAGACTATCTGGGGGTTTATGTATGCATATATCCATACAAAGTAAGTTACACATACATATGTATATTATATGGATGTATTCATATATATGCAAGTCTTATGAGGAGCAGCTAAGGGAACTGGGGTTGTATATCCTGGAGGAAAGAAGGCTGAGGGGAGACCTTATCGCTCTCTACAACTACCTGAAAGGAGGGTGTTGCAAGGTGGGTGTTAGTCTCTTCTCCCAAGTAACAAGTAATAGGATGTGAGGAAACAGCCTGAAGTTGCACCAGGGGAGGTTTGGATCGGATATCAGGAAAAATTTCTTCACCGACAGGGTTGTGAAGCACTGGAACAGGCTGCCCGGGGAAGCAGTGGAGTGCCCATCCCTGGAGGGGTTTTAAAAGATGTGTGGATGTGGTGCTGAGGGACATGGTTTAGTGGTGGACTTGGCAGTGCTGGATTAACGGTTGCACTTGATGACTTTAAGGTTCTTTTCCAACCTAAATGATTCTATACTCATAAACATATAAAGATTCTCTTTAATAGAAAACCTTTCCACTTCCTGGGGAGGCAAAAACTTCTCTATCCTACTCACAGGGAAGGTAGACCAGCATAGAAGGTGACCTATATGAATAGACAGGAATAAAAGGTTAACTTACATAGCTGGTATCCACATTTCATTGAGAACTGAGAATGTCTGTCATTGTCACCTTGTTACCTTCCCTTTTCTTCTTGAGTCTTCCCATTAACCATGCTTTACTTGAGAGCTCTCTATTGCTTCCCCTCAATCTCCTTCCTCTTTTTTTTCTCCTTTGAACTTTTCTGTCTGCTGCTTCTCTTTGACTTTACTTTTTCCTTAAAGGATTCAGAATGGTAGATGTGAACTTTTAACCACTGACATTCAAAAGGGATCTCAATGGTGTCAAAGGAGTTCACACCTCCCTACCAGCATGCATTTATAGAAAATGACTTGACTTCTTAACATATTCTCAAAATGTAAATGCTTGTTACAGAGGAAGAAATACGTCATAAAAAGGAGATACTAAAGAAAGCAAGACGCTTTACCCTTCCCCCCCCCTTACTTGTCATGCAGTTCACAGAATATGCCACATTTCATTTCACTCTAAAACCTGTTCAGGCATTGGTTTAAAAAGATTTGGAATACAAAATCATGTGCATCCTCTCCTCTTTGGGTCATCCAGGGGTGATCTGGGATTTTCACAGATGTTCCCTGTGGAACAACTAAGCAATACTGAACACTGCATATTAAATTAATGTCAAAATGAGAAAACAGAAAATCCAGAACAAAAGCGTGCCAGAGTTCCCCCTTCCCCAATTGATCTATCAAGTCAAAAGTAATAGCTGTCTGCTTGGTAACGTGTCTTATGTCATTCGTTATCAGTTGTATATAGACCTTTCCAAACAAATCAAATAGGAACTTGAGAAGCAAACCGGAAAAACTGTGTACCTATGTAATCTTTATATTCATAGAATTGCATTAAGGGACTAAAGAGAAAAAAATCATATTTCTCTGTGCAAAATGAAGAGGAAGTTCCTAAAGAGTCAAATGATAATGTAAAAATACATAATGAACCTTCTCTTTGACATTTTAACAGTTTTGGTGTTGCTGTGTCAATTTAAGATAGCATTATTGTCACCATCGTATTAACACTCGTACCATTAACAATCACATTTTCAACTCTGAGATTTTTAAAGAAATGCCAACAAAAGGATAAAAAAAAAATCTTTAATTCTTGTCAGGATGTGAAAATTTTCAAATTCCATTTCGTTCGCCCTCTCAGATGTTTTGATTGCCTTTTCCTCAGCTCGACCTCATCTTGCTCTTTTCCTCACAAGTATAAAACATAGCCATATTGGTAACATTTTCCCAAGGATCAGTTTTTATTTACTTAACTTGCATGTAACAGAGTAGCTATGAATATTCAGTGAGACCACTTATTTCACTGAATAATGAATTATTTATGTATTCACAAATACGATGTTGCGTTAATCATGGCTGGACCTATATTTTGCAGTGTACAAGTGATTTTTTTTTCATGTCTTAAAAGTTTCTTACATTGTAATATATTTAATTGCTATAATTTAATTCAGGAACTTACACTTACAAACTCAGAACTTTAATAATCTTAATATTCATTCTTACTTTAATAATCATAGAGTGGAATGTAGACCGCTTCAAATCTTTTTATGGTGTAAGTATCACTTAATCATCATTCAGCCAGAACTATCAAAAGAGGGATTTTTTTTCCTGTTGTTGATCTGAATAGATTTAAAGCATTTTCTGGTAAGCCCTTAAAGGACGAAAACAAAGCAAAAAAACCTAAAACAAAGAGGAGCCAAAATGCCAAATGTTCTTGCCTACTGAGTTGAAGTCCACAAAGTGCACTATGAGGAGATGATAACTAGTAAAGAAGGATGAGCAGAAACACAATGAATAACAAACACAGGAGACTGGGGAGTAAGGATATGAAGAACTTCCCAACCAAGCGCTCTAGGCCATTTTCTTGTAAATTAAAAATTCCAAATAGTTGCCAGCACTGTCTGCCTTTATGTACATAGCAGATACTTGTGGAACACTGTTGTAATTCAGCACAGAAAAAAATCATCACTTGTTCAGCTGACACCCACTGAATCACAGAATCATTTGGTTGGAAGAGAGTCCAAACATTCACCCTGCACTGGCAGAGTCCCTAAACCATGTTGCTCAGCGCCCATCCACACGTCTTTCGAACACTTCAGGGATGGGGACTCCACCACCTCCCTGGGCAGCCTGTTCCAGAGCTTGACCACCCTCTCTGTAAAGAAATTTTTCCTAATACCTAACCTAAATCTCCCCCGGCACAACTTGAGGCCTCTGGTGTAACACAGTTCACTGATTACATACGCCATCTTTCTCCTAGTTACTTCTCTTGTAGTTTCCTACAGCGTCTCTGACACATGCAGTGTATGAATCACAGCGCAAGTCTGATCAACACCACCAGCTGGTGCAAATGTATGGCAAGAAGTACTAAATTTTTCAGTTTTAAAATTTAGGAGAAAGAAAGATGCTGCTGCTCTCATCTTCTATCTACCCCCATTTTTTACAGATTTCATGGAACTATGTTCATCCCTTTGCAAAACTAATTCTTAGAAGTTCAGGAAGTTCATTAATGATTTATTTTAGCTTAAAGTAAGTGCAAATGTTGACAATAGACTGAATATTAAAATTTCTCTAGCATTTCCTTATTTGTATCATTTCAACAGCTGTTTTACAGATTCTAAATCATATCCTGATCTTCCTACCTCTTGGAAGACAGCATGTTTTCTTAAATAAGTTTTTTCAGCACGTCAGCTATTTTAGAATTCATTAGTTTCATCCACTCTTCATTAATTTGTGTAACTATTTTCTCTTTGTATTTCTTTTCCCCCTCTATAATCCTCATTTATATGAACTTTTATTCCCATACTGCCAACTGGGAAGATGTTTAATGAGTTGAAAGCTGTAGTGTGAAGTTTCCTGTTTTGTACCAACATCTGCTAGAATGCTCTCTGTTTGATGAGTACAAGGACAGTCCTAAAGAAAAGTGACCTAAATCTCTGGCAGTAAACTTCCAGGTTTCACAACTGGATTTTACAAAATCCAGTACCAACTTCTAGCCTTGAATGACGCTGCACCTTTCCCTCTGAGAAGTACAGAGTTGAAACACAGGAGTTTAGATAATAAAGCTCAGACATATATTCTCTAAATATTCATATGCAGGACAGTGTAACTCAGTAACTTACAAGAGGTACCACTGGATGTCCTGATGCTACTGGTCTCTAGTCTAGAGTCTAGCCTAGCACCAGTACTGAAGCACCACAAAATCAAACTGAAGGAAGAATTTATTGGAGGGGAGCAACCTGCATAAAGGAATTCAGCATTCTTTCTTAGTAAGTCTGAGTCATTCTACCTGACCTTTGCCTTTTGTTGCATGGTTTCTCTTTCATGTGCGTTCCCCCATCACCAAGTCTTCTGCATCCTGAAATAACAAATAGCATAAATTAATCTAGTGTTTAAAAATCTACGTGAAACAGAAATTACCTAAGGAGAGCATTTCTCTTTGCTTTTTAAATTATTTCCCATAATTTTCTAGTAGCAGAAAAACCTTGATTTTCTAGGAGTCTCTACTTCTCCAACGACGAATTTGATAGTTCAGTCAAACTCCAGCAGTCAACCCATCTCTGCTCCAATGGTACCAGTTTTACATCTAAAATCTTATCGGTCATCCTAAAAGCCATCCTGCGATTATCTCGTAAAGATTAAATTACTAATGAAATACTAATTAAAATCTCTTCTGTCACACTTGAAGACAGAGGAAAAATCCTTGCTAATGGCAAAGAAAATTCCAGCTGGTCAACGAAATCTTAAATATTATCCCACCAGAGAAAAATCAATCTAACACTGATTACATATTACAAATGAGGGTTTGGTTTTTTAATTTTTGTGTTGAGCACCAACAGTGATTATGATCACAAAACTGCTATATACAGTTCATTTGCACTGAAATCTTCATAGCATAATGGGCAAATAATGACAGACTTTTATGATTTATTTTATAGAAAAACAAGTTGAACAATTTTTGCAAGGAACGTGCAATTGTAAGAGAAAAATTATGGCTAGATACATCATATAAACACCTCGGGACTCTAAATGAAAGTTAAAACTGTGATAAGAAAATAACACTTTGGAAATACATCTTTTTCCTTCTCTTCCTGGAGCACTGGCTATTCAAAGATAGAAAAAGGCCAATTTCAGTAATGAAACTAGAAAATATATTGTGCCTAACACGGCCTACTCTTTGCACTAAAAAAATCAATAATATTAAGAAGGAGTATAAATCTTACTATTGATTTTTAAAATAATTTTATTAATAGCTCTATAAAGTAAATAGTGAAACTTTTTTTTAAATCACATCCAGCATAGTTTAGTCACAGGACTCACTTTTAGCTTTATCTGCAACACAGGTCTAGTATTTCATTTATACTACATTAGTTTTAAACAGAGGCAAACAGTGATGCTTAGAGATTTAACCTGAATGTTATTAAAATACATTATTGCTAGTGAATGAGAACAGTTTTGTTCTTTCTAGAGACTGAAACTTGCATGCCTGACCTAATTTAGTAGTACTTCATGAAATGAATCTTAGAAGGAAGGAACCCATTTTTGTAAATTTGCTGCTCATGTTCGAAATCTCAAGAGTTCTCATTAACAGAAAATTACATTCATGCGATCAAGAAAGCTTTTGTCATCCTGCAGATGAAATAAGTCTGTGAGGAGTCATGAACTAATTTGAAACTATTTGAAAAAGCAGCTAAAACAAAAAGGGGCTTTCTTCTGATGGGTTCCTACTAAAAAAAGGACTATCACTAAGGAAACTGATTATTCATGTGAATAGATAGTTTCTATGAAAAAGCTGCAGCTATGAAAAAGTTCCAGACTTGGCACTGAATGTGATCCGTAGGTGCCTGAAGCAGAACTAGTCCCCCTGCCACAAGGTATTCGTTTGACACACTTGCAACTTCCTCTCACAACAGTCTCTTGAATGCTTCCAGATGCAGTGAAGTCCTCTTACTTTGCACACGTGAGTGGAAATCTGCATTTTTTTCTATCATTAAAAGCAGGTTGGCATATCATGAGGTGCTGTAGAGTCAAGTTGATTTACTGATCTGCTTAAAAGTTAACCGCTATTAGTAATACATACAAATGTATATAAACATATAATTTTTGTTTATGTATATATCTTTGGAAATACATACTTTTTATAAATACACATTGTGCATATATCTATAAAAAGTAGATGAGACAGACTTTGCATAAGAGTAACTCATTCTGTCTATATATGGCTGGCATATACCGCCATAACTGTACGTGTTGATCAAGGCCGTGGAGAAAGCGGTTAAGAGTGTACACCGCTGGTGAAGTCTGCTACACATCTGTTATCTCAAGTTAAAAGAAGGGCAGGGAGAGGGAGTGGAGGTGATTTTGTGGCTGGTTGGCTTTAATTTTGTGATGTCTTTAAAAAGTAAATCCTTCCAACTAACTCTAACAGAAGCTATTCCTTGTCAGCAAAAAGTAGTTTTAACTGGTACATCACACCCCGAGCTGCTATCTATCTTCTCAAACAAGTCATAATTTTATGTAATGAGGAAATAGCAATCGATTCACTTCCCATCACCTTATTTGCACAAATAAATTAGTTACTGTCTCCCTTACAGACACCTGCAGAAAAAATATGTCCATTATCTCCCATATCAACAGTATTACTGCTACCTTCCCAGTAGGCTTTGCACAGATTAATTCTACCATAATCTGTTAAACGTTAAGCGTTCCTTTAGCGTGTGTATTGTAGTGACAGTAAGTCACCATCCCTGGACATATTTAAAGGACATGTAGATGTGGTGCTGAGGGCTATGGCTTAGAAGTGACCCAGCAGTGCTGAGTTAATGGTTGGACTTCATAATCTTAAAGGTCTCTTCCAACCAGAACAATTCTGTGATTCTATGAAATCTGTGCTTCCTACTGAAAACTGTGTATTGGCACCAGCTATTTAATTCTTTTACTTTTTCAGATCATTCTGTGTGACTATTCTTCTAAGATATTCAAGATGAATCCAATGATAACTTTTAAGGAAAAACATCTATAGTTATTACTGAATAAGCCAAACTTACGAACCTTAATGGTTCCAAAACTGGAAGCACCCTGGCATGTCCGTTGTGCTGAGCATCCCTGTCCAAATTATCCATTTGTAAATATTTCATTACTGCTAACCATTATTTCTGACATACTTCCTACAGTTGATGCAGTTGGTTTCAAGAACAGAATGCCCCAGGGTTGCAGGAAGTAAAAGCAGTGGTTCAGGAGGTGGTACTCCTCACTGGCTCTGTGCTCAGCAGGGGACACGGGTTCTCACAGGTGCATGCTCCTAAACACAAAAACAGTGTCCTATCATCTACTTTGCACAAAATAGGCAGCTGCTGCAACAGATGGTGGCCTAGTAAAAAATTTAGAAGAAAAAACCAAAAATAGTGGTGTTGGTTGAAAAAAAACACGACTCAAGTCAGGAGAAGGTGGAACTGCCTTGCAAGGGCAGTTAGGAGTTTCTGAGTAACTACTGATAATACCAGCATTAGTCAAGGCAAATGGCTAATGTTTCTAAGCAGAAAAAATTTAAAATCTGTGTATTTAAGAAGTTTATTTTTAGAAAACATCATTGCTAATCTAGCCTAATCCAGATTGTGATGTAGCCATTTTACATCCATCTAAAAAGGATATCATTAAGAAAACAATTTTTCCTTCCCTTTCTTTTGTCCAATACATGCTATCTGCCGATGCATTACAGATGGATGAGGTCCTCATCACTGTGGTGACTGGAGGCAGCAGACATGCCCAACATATAGATGTAAACTATGAAATTATTTTGAAGGAAGCTATTTTTGTTGGAAACTATTTTTGATGGAAAACAAAGCAGTTCTGCAAAACCAAGCAGGTCTTGAAACTGCAAGTCTTTTGAGCCCTACTATATTCTGCTTCTTTCCCTGAAATGTGAGGTCTGTGGTCATGGTTGCTGCCATGCTTCTAACGGCTCTCCTCCTGCCTTTAGGTTTAGCTGAAATTGAAGGAATCGAAAGGTAAGGTCAACTGGCTGAAGACAAATTCTTCTTTTCCTACCACAATTTTTAATTAAAATAATTAAAAATATTCTAATCTACAAGAAGACAGTCAGTGTTATCTCTGTGTGCCTTGCAATGTCAGCAAATGATAAAACTAGCAAAGATAGAATTAGAGTTGATGTAACAAATTTTTGGTGCTATCTATAGGTTTAGTTTTTGTAATGTTTTCTTTTTCACATGCCTCATTGAAAACAGCTGGAGAAAAGTATCATGCCTTACTTCCTAGGACTGTTCTGCTTGTCACTTCAAACTAACACATTGGCACAAAGGAGCTAAACCTTCTTTGAAACAAAATTCCAGCTACTCAGACGTGATGGCTGTCCAGTGGTTATTCTGAGGAGTTGCTTCCTGGCATAGTTTCCCTTTCTGTTTTTTATAGAATGGGACTTTTTCCTTTTTGCACATTCTGAAGCTTACTTCAGTATGAGTAAGCTAGCTCCTTATTTCAGAGGAATTAAATACTTCAGACAATATTTCTGAAGCCACTTGCTAAAAATCTCTGTAAATAAGAAAGAATTGTGCATGCATTGTGTGCAGCCTAGTTTTGTATGTAAGTGCCTGGGTTATGGATACCATAGGCAGAGGAAAAAACTATACAGACTAGGCCAGCTCAGGTCCAGCAAGATGATAGTTCTGGAGTGCTGCCAGGATGCAGCTTCTGGAGAAGCCAAACAGGAGCCAACTTGTGTGGTAGTGTGTTGAAATTAAGCCAATCTGAGCATGCCTGCCATGCCCTGCCAATAAGGAACTCCTGGTTCCAAGATGTCTTACTGGGTCAGGCAGACCCAGATGCAGCACCTGAACTGGCTCCACATGTGTGCGCAGTGTGCGCATTGAGTTCTGAGAAAGCCAGCCACAAATGGCAGAACAAGCTTCAGAAGCAGTGCAATTAAATTATTGCTCAGACTGGGAAAGAGAGCTTCTTCCAGTCTGTTTTCATTGCAGATAACGGAGCACTGACTTGATTTTAATGCTTCAGAAAATCTTTTTTCCCCTTCCTGGAAATCATAAATATTATTATATTGTACAGTGTTTAGTACACTTGGATGTGCAAACCCTGACAGTTCTAAAATGAGATAGCTAGTGCACAATGAGCATTAAGAACTTTCCCAGAAGTTTCCATAAAAGGCAATTTAATAATGCAGACATCTGTGACTTCCTTTGAGAAACAGGTTTATCCTTGAAAATGATACTGTACTACTTAATGTCTGTCTCTGTGTAACTGAGAAGTGCTTTAGACAAATGTTCTATTCTTCATTTAGATTGACATGGGCTTTACAGGAACAACTTTTTTTGTAGGACTGATGTGAAACTCTAAAAGGTTTTCTGATTTGTTTGTACTACATTTAACTTCATAGTGAATGTTTTTAGCTTTTAACATTTTCTTTTCCCTCATCAACATCAGAAATACTTGCTATTTGTCTAAGATATAAAAAATACTTGGCTACATCACCTTCACACCTGTGTTTCTTAAAGACAAAGACTCACAGTCTCTTTTTGAGTTTTGTTGTGTTTATTTTGAGAGACAACATGATTTATCTTTAAATGGGGACTGATGCTAGGTTCCTGAAAGCTCTGTATGGGCACTGTGGAAAAAAATATGTCCCACGTTCTAAAAAACCCACATATTCCATATGCATGGTTTACATTCATATTCAGCTCTTCCTCTTTTCACTGTCATTCATTTTTCCTGTGTTAAACATGTGATGACATCATTCTTTAGTCTTCCAACTTGTTTTTTAAAATAATCTTTTATAATTTCAGCATCAATGACAGACATGTATTTCCTGTCTTGTGCATTTATTTGAATTTATTCAGCTTTTTATCTACTTATTCATGTTTTCCTCTTCAAAAAATGCCATTAATTAAAAAAAAAAGTTATATGAATTACACGTTCTGTTTCTATAAATGTGTAGGTATCACAAAGTAATTATCATGTAGGTATTCTAGCCTGTGAAACATCTTCATACTAGAAAAAGTCCAGGTGCTATAGAAATCAATGGGGAAACTCACATTAATGAGCTAGGATTTCACTGTTAACTTGTTCTAAAGGAGAAATGCCCGTTTAGCAGTTCACTGATGATGGGCTACTGTACCAGGCAGTGACCAAAGATCAATATGCCAAGCTACTAGAAGAAAAAGTCATTGTAAATATATGTGGTGCATTGCTGAGACAATGGTTTTTATAGAAGAAACAAGTTTCCTCCCAGTTTCTCTCAAAACTGAATTCAGTGTTAATGAAGAATGAATTGTCCTGGTTCAAAATGTCTGCAGGCTGTCCTGATCAGCCTTGTCAAGTCCAGACTTAAGGATTTCATCAGTCACTTTAGGTCAGAAACATTATGTAAAGCTGAGGAGGAAAGGACAACAAGATCCCTCTTAGAAATTAGCTCAAAACATCTACAGAGATTACTAATAGGCTGCTAAGCCACTGTCTCACCACAAACACTTTGCCTGCTTCCTCAGCCATGGCTGAACATCTATGTCTTGACCGGACAGTATAGTGAATGGCAATGGTCCTGCGCACCCTCTACTTGCAATGTAATCGCACAGAACTAGCTTGGAATTAAGGAAAATAAATCTAGTTCTTATAGGCTTCTTCAAAATGGGAAGAAGCTTTCCACAATGATCAGTACTGTGTAGAAATACAGACTGTAACTCAATAAATTGTGAGAGCTAATTTATAGCTTTAAAATATAAAAAATAAAAATATCCTTTCATATTATTCTGATTTTACATAATTGAGCACAGCCTGTTCTGACAGAAAATAACAGCTGTCTGAAGTAACTTCATGCTACATCTCCCATGGCATATATTTTTCTATCTAGTTACAGATAATTGTATGCAATTACATCATCTTAGTAAAAGCTGTAAAACAGCTAATTTAGTTGTCTTTTTTTTTCTTCTTTTTATTCCCTTCTAATTCTCTCCCTCCACTTTCTGAAGAATAAACTGAAATACAGAATGGATAAAACAGGGATGTCACAACTGTTTTTAACTATCTTAAATGTGGACCATCTACACATCCCATCTTTATTGCTACAAATTTTGCCCAGACATTAAAACACTTCATATTGAGCACAGCTCTCCTCTACATAAAGACATTTCAAACTTTTCCATTAGAGAAAATACAGTTAAAAGGAGTCAGTGCATTGGTCCAGCTAAACTGACTTTCATTTAAAACTCCAGAGTTAAGTATTTCTTAAAATTGATATTAAAAAATTTTCCCTGGAAGTCTTTTTTCCCCTATAGCTTTTATTTACCCAAAGCACAGCGAGTTACAGCTTTATAGATTCCCTCTAATTTAACTCTTCTCAGGACTTGTCCTTCTGGACTGTCCACAGAGCAAGTGCCTTTGCTCCTCAATCACTGCATGTGCTTTACTGCACCAAAAAGGTGCCTGCACCAAAACTGCAAAGAGACTGCAGATTTTCTGCATTTCATGCCCTTCACTCTATGCCTGAGTAGTAAAATCCTTCTATGTTGCCACTGTGGCTCTCCCTTTGACAAGTAGGGTAGGCATAATGGAGTATTACAAAGCATGTTTCATACAGAAGATGGTAGAGTCATTTATTTGTAAATTTTTACAAAACTTTAATGAGACTAGATAATGTTTCTAGAGCATATTGATTCTGCCTTTCTGAAGCAGGAGAAATCAGAGATCTCCTAGGTCTCCTTGGAAATCTTGAAAATCTTGGTCATGACTCAAAGCACTTAAATTCCAATTAGAATTTGGCTGGAAATCACATATTCCTGCTCCCCCCCCACCGCGCAAATCCTGCCGTGAGTCCTGTAAGGTCTGTATACAAAAAATATGAAAGCATTTAAACATTTAAACTAGGAAACGTGGGGACTTTTGTTGTCTTTGAGCACTTATTTTCTGTATAGGTTTGCTAATCTACAGAAAAACACATGTAGGTTAGTTTTCACTACATCTAGTAAAACAAATAAAACTTCTGGACACAGGCTATAGAACATGCAAATAAACAGTTCTGGGATTTCTGCAATTGTGTATTTATAGAGTGAGTAAATAAAAGAAGCAGTAAACAAGGAAGCTCATTTCCAGCACGAGCTGCCTGACCAATTTCATACAGTTTTAGCATTTTAAAGGCAACTGCAATATAGAAAAAAAATAAACATAGATTTGTGGAAGGAGGCTACCTGCTTCATCTGTTGAGTGCCATTTCAAAAATACAGGTTTCTGCTGTTCTTTCAGTAGGTGGGAAAGTGGCTTCTTGCCAACGCTGGAACAGCAAGTTATGATGCCAAAAAATTTAGTAAAATGTCAGCCCTTGCTATCAACAATATGCAAGCAAAATACACTTCCCATTTCTAGATTAAATTACTCATCAAATACAAAGGAAAACCAAAACAACCTAGTCTTGTAACAGATGAAAAAGGCTTCTAGTTAGACAGTTTTTGCAAGCAGGAAGAATGAATGGCTATCTATGTATAACCAAGCATTTAGAAGAAAACTTGATGAAATAAATCCTTTCCTGAAAAATAAAAATGTTATACAAATCAGCTCTGAAGAAATTCAGAAGGGAGTTCTGTGGATGAAAGTATAATGCTTTATTTTCAGACCATCATTTTCCACAAATTCAAGTGCTCCATATTGTACCAGCCAGATGTCTGAAATGAACAGTGAACCTACTAGGAGAGATATTTTTTCCATTTCTTAACCACCATCCTGGCCTGTGACAAAATTGATTGGCTTTTCACATATACTACTACTACTGGCAGACATAAAACATTATCTCTCTTTAAATAACTATCTTTACACCAAATTTGTTTGAGTTCAGTGTGATAAATATTTTGTTTTTTAAAAAGATAAATGAAATAATATAAATCCTCAGTATTATTAAATTATTTTTTTGAGAATACTAGAATACACTTTTGACAAAGGGCTTCCTTTATAATATAAGCATAATGTAAGTACACTGTGCAGTACATTTTTCTGTTGTCTTGGTGCTACTTGACCTTTACTTCACTGAATGGGAATCTTAATCTATTAGGTACTGTACGCTGTTTCTTATGATGAGAATTTGAGTTCTCAGTCCGACTTGATTGCCTTCCACTATGCTTTCAGGTGTTGGTAGTCTCAACAGGACTGTTCCAGTGTCAAAACACTGATATAAAAAGAACTCATCAGTGACCGGTCTCTCTTTAGTAGTCTGCTGTATGACGCAGCATTTCCTGCAATCTGTCAATTTTTAGGTCAATCTGTATCACAAAATCCTAACAGAGTTACAGGAAATTCTTGTTACCAAACCTGATTTTTCACATCCCCTTCTTAAAACTCTAAATAATATCAACTACTGCAAAGGAAGGCAAAAGCTTTGCTTTGAATCACATTCCAGTTATTTTTTTATTCCGTTGTGCTTCTCCCTGCTAGACAGCCCATGCTGACAGCCCAGAATGAGACTCTCATACAAAGGTCATCATTGTAAGGTGAGGGATATGCTATTAGGCAGATGAAGATTTAATTGAACAATCATCCAGGTCAAAGGGAGTCTTTTTTCATTATTTTAATAGATCTTCGGTAAGATTTTTAATTGGGAGTAGGTTGCCTCAAGAGTTACTGTTCTCAGAAGTGAACTTGTTAAGATCTTCAGAAGACACACTTCTCAAATCTCCCTTGCCATGTGTTCAGGTTTTAACTACACAAAAGGTGTATTACTGATTCCAAGTGATCCATTTCTGTGTCTTTAGTAGCCCTGAAGTGAGTAGGCAATTTTGCAGCTTTCATTGCAAAAAGCGACATTTTGATCAGAAGGCCTTTGGAAATTCTTCTGAACTCCATGTTCAGAAAACGCATGTTCTTAATACAGCATGTTGCATTTGAACCAAAGATAGGTCAGTGAATAACAGAGAAAAACATTGCTGCTGGATACCCAAGCTTGCTACGGTTGTGTTTCCTTCTTTCATGACCTCAGTGTTCTCCTAAGGTAATAATGGTACATGAAATGAAAGAAGCATTATCCTGACTGTAATAAAATTAAAATGACATATTAAAAAGCATTTTTCTGTATGTCTTCACAGATATTTTAGAACAACAGCAGAGGACTACCAATGATTTTTCTGGATAAAAAGACTTCCACAATCCTTAAAATATTTTCTTATTTTCCATTATGATGGTTTCCACAGCAAGCTGGCAAGATGAAAGTAGAATTATGCAAACCGGGGAAAGTGTACGGTTCTCTTTAACCAGTAGGTTATCTTCTTCAGAACAAAAAGGATTCAAAATCTGTTTCCAAAAGCATATCACTCCTGGGGAAAGCTGTATTTCCACAGTTACTCTCAACAGCTCCATCTCAGGATTTTGAGCACACAGGTTATATTTGGAGAAATCTTATGAAAAGTCAGCTGCAATTCTACAAATGTTGCATACTGTCAAGACAATATGAATTTAACTCTACAAGTTCTCCTGATGCATACATAAACACATGGGTTCTGGGTGTCTTCAAAATCACAGATGAGGATTTAGTGATACTATCATTGGTTTTAATACATTGTTGTGAGGTCTTTATATTCTGTACCCTCCATTATTTCTGTGGGTTTCATACAGTCCTGATGCAAGTAATAGTCCAACCCTGGACTAAGTGAAAGGCACAAATGTGGCTGGCACAGAACCAGCTCAGGCTTGGCGGCAATACAGCAGTGGCAGCACAAAGCAGCCGGGACAGGCGATGACTCAGAGCCCTGTGCTGCACTCCCTGCCACAGGGGATGCTTTGGGGCCCTGCCGCTCTCTCTAGCAGCACATGTGCACTGTGTCCTATCAGCCCCTGCTCAGCTTCTGAATTACTGAACTGCAGTTACTTAGGCGGTTTTATGTTGTGGTGCAAAGAATGTCAACGAAAGGGCTGTGGCAAACCTGCTACAGACTTCATCCTTAGCAGGTATTACTACACTTTTACTAAAGAAACAAACCTCAAAAAGGACAGAATACCTCATCAGTGTTTGCATCAGTTCTAGCTAACGAAACTACTATCCAGAAGCATACATTTACTATGAATAATGTTAAGACTATAAACAGTGATTAATAATAGTATGCAAGCATAAAATGTTTGAATTGTGATTTTAATTGAATTCAGCCAACTGAATTGCTTACGTGTCTGTTGGCTCAGCTGAAATGTTGATTGTAAAATAAACGTTTCAAAGTTTGAGTTCTTGCTTATATTGATACAACAGGAAAGTTAAAAGCTTAACGTCAGGTTCTTGGGAGCTTTAAGAGTATATATTTAGGTAAGCGATAATGCTGACTCAGCTTGCAAATCTGACTCTTGTCCTTTCAAAAATGAATGCGCTTCTGTGGGCTAACTGCCCACTTCTGCTTTGTTTCCTCCTTGGTCTCACTCCCATCTTCTCATCACAGTCACACAGCTCTTGCCTCCAGAATAGCAACAATCTGCTTAGGAAACTCATTCTAACACCTCCAAGTTTCATTCTTAACCTCGTTGCTGAGTTATTCTTAACTCTATTTTCTAGACGCCTGTTTTCCATCAGTCTTTTAGTGATCTCTTGCCACCCTCTCCTGTTCCATCTCTGTCTTCCCTTTAGAGTATGTGCACATACACACACACATTTGATGTCTTGGAGTTGTCACCGTCCTGTGTACCCTTCTACCCTCCAACCTTTCTGGCTCCAGTCTCCTTTAACAGGATCCTCATTCAATCTCAAACTCATTTTTATTGCTTTTTGTTTATAATTATGAAGGGAAGATGCTCTGGTTCTCTACTAAGAATAAAACATTCATTAAAGAAAAGTTGAAAAATAGAAGAATTTAATTTTCCTTTTAAACTTTTATTTCCATGTGTTTTCATTTACATTATGAAAAATTCAGTTGATAGTAAGACATAACTCAGAATGAGCTTACATGTTCCATTTCCAGCTGTATCAATTTATACTTAACAATTTTCCCATTCTTTTAAGTAATCTATTCCCTAATTTATAAGATTAGAAGACTGAACATATGGTATCTTTACCACCAAAATTCATCAGAATCTCATGGAAGTCAACTCAATAACAATAAATCATTAAGTAGGACAGAACACAACAAACAAATCTGAAAATGAATTTATTTTAATTTGCTGTTAGAGCACATATGACACAGGTGAGAGTTGAGTGCCAGGAGACTGCACTGGAAAAATCACTGAGCTTTCCTTTTGTTTCATTGTGCAAAATGTTATACAGTTATTACAATATGATATGTGAATTTTTTTTTATATGCCTTGATTTCTTCTTTAGTGTCTCCTACTTTCTATTCAGGCATTCCAAACTCTGCTTGACAAAGATACAGCAGGGATGCTTTAACAAAAACTCAAAATCCTAGATTAGTGCAGACACTGAATATGTATTAAAAGTGTGTGGTTAGATAAGTTCCCATAAAATGAATAGATATGAAGTTATTTTTAAAAGAACACATTAAATACATTCTTTTCTTAGTGCTATCCCTAAAAACTCTTTCATTGTTATCATCTGAGGCATACGGTTACAGCACCTGGAACCAATCAGTCAATTGAAGCTCATTCTTTCACATATATTATTAATAAGAAAAGGATTCTTTTAGTAGATTACAAGTACAGTAAGAACTTGCACTGTCTCTCTGCAGAGGCGTGCTCACTGATGCTTTCATGGAGAAAAAAAAAAGGTGACACTGAATTAAACTTATGCCATGCTTCACTCTTCAGAGTATAACTGGAATAAAAAAGGTGTAAAAATGTTTTTTTTCACCTGACTATCAGGAGATAGGTTTGGCAAGAGTGGAAGAAAAAAATGCCACTTTTATGTAATTAATATAGAGAGCTGGGTTGCTACATACCTAAAGAGGTTATGACATTTCGTTATAGATCTGGAGTGGACCATCTCAAGTGATTTAGATAGGGTTCAAACAGCACCATGCTTCTTTAGCTATCCAATTCTGGCTGAAAAGGGGCATCAAAACTTCACATCTTTGCTAAGAAATCCAGGAGCCTCTAACATGTCTCCTCTGAGAGGCATTATCCTTGAGGTGCATGTAACAGAAGCAGTCGTCTTCCCTACTCAGTGTAACTCAGTCTGACTTTCTCCTGGGGATCAGTGACCTTTGGTACATCCGTGCACGTGTAGATGCAGACCACGGATGGGATGATTCAGGAATAGCACAAAAGAAAAACCAGGAATAAATACTGGAGGGTGATGTATTTATATCAGTCTTTTAGATCTTAATGTAGAACATTCCTTCACAAAACAGCTATGAATAGAGTCAGGAAAAAGGTATTTACTTAACCAGAATACCTTATGGAGCAAACTAAGGAACTGGCTGCTTTGTTTAGTTATTTAAACATTTGTTTAGATAATGGAAGCTCGCATTTCCTCCCGCTACCTTCTTTGCCCAGGATACCCATGTGTATAGTTAGCATACAGGCTTCAAGAATAAAAAGGTCAGGTTTGTATCAGGGAAAAATGGTAAAGGCAGGTGTGGGTGACAAGGCCAATTGCCTAGGGGTGAAGTAGCAACATTTTTTGTAGCTGATGATGACTTGGATAGGAAACATCCTCTGTCTGACCTTATCTGCTAACTGCTAGTCATTCCCACTGCAAACAAGGATTTGCCCTGTCAGGCCGTCAATACCATCTCACTCATCGTTCCCCCCTTTCTCAGCGTTTGTGCTGGCTTTAGTTGGGACTCTCACACCTAACTCTAAGAATGCAGCTGAGTGCTGGGCTCTGTGTTTCCAGTTCTAAACCTCAGCAGGCCTGCGGTGGGGGCCAGTGAGGAAGATGACATAAATAGGTGATAATTGTTCCACCCATAAACAATGCTAGAAAGGTTGCTGTGGCAATGTTTGGAGTCACATACGGTTTCAAGATCAGGCAGTTGAACTTTCTATCCACGCTGTTTTTTAGGAAATGTATAACAAGCCTCATCACAGACTGACTCCCTCTCAGCTGAGTGAGAGGGGGGGAAAAAAGTTCTTTGAAGATGCTGTCAGTTTTCTAATGGTAGAAGGGTCCTGATTTTTCTGCTTGTTGTTAACAAACAAGTAATTCCATTTACATGGGAATTACAATAGAATAAGGCAAATGCAACATCAGGGGAGATCACGTGCAATACAGTTTTCCTCATTTCTGTGCACCCATACTATCGTTTGGTGAAGAACGAAGTGTGATTATTTAAAAAAAATAGATTCCAGTATTTATTTTATCATCCAGATGACAAACCAAAACAAATTATTTTCATTTTTTCCACAGGCTTTTGAAACAGAAAGCTGTGTATGTTTTCCTGGTAGCTTTTTGTTTTTTCCAATGTAGGCAAATAATTTTTTAGAAGGCTAAAGAATTAGGAAATCTTTAACCTTGGAAGCTAGCTAGAACCAGACAGAGTCTCCTCGGTGTCCTGAATTTACCCACATGTACCACAGCGTTACATGGTATTGTTTCCAGAGGTGCTGGAACACGATTTACTCCCAGCAGCAAGTTCATTTGCTGAGACAATTAGCTACCATCAATAAAAGCCAAAGACTTTCAGTGACAAAAACAGCTTTGAAATGAAAACAACTGTTTACAGAAACGATACATTCTGAACACCCACTGGTAATTTGCCGTTGTGTATGAGGACAGGAGTCTCCTCTGCTGCTGTGTAAGGCAGGGACGGTCATTCGGTCGCAGACTGCAGGGAGGCTTGTTGCGTGCTAGCAGGTGAGCAAGCCAAAACCACGTAAGCTTCAGCTTGAGTGGAAAAAAGAGTCAGACTCTCAGGACACTAAAACTGGTTTTCTGAGTGGGACCACAAAAAATGCTGTACTTTATTCTAAAGTACCTGTAAAACCTTACTCAGTAGAGAAAAGTAAATCCTACTAGCAGATGAGGGAAAACAACTGGGAAAAAAGTTCTCATGACTTTCAGGTCCTTCATTTTATTTATGTTTTTCTCTTAGTGAAAACTATTTTTCATCTATAGCATAAAGAGAGAGCTGACACAAAGCAAACCCCCAGACAGCCTGTTCCACACACTGGGTACAATTTTTAGCAGTCATCTCCTTCTTAACACTACTTAGAAATATAAGCTTCAATATATTTACAGTTATTGAATAAGATGTTACCAAATATATCAGAATATAATGCTCTTCTTGATGTTCAGTAGTCAGACAAGAAAATGTGATTGTCAGAAATACAATTATTACAATTTTTTTTTTTTTAATTTAGTGAATGGGCTCAATTCTAGATAGAGCTGAGATTACTCTGGGGTCTTATGTGATGGTGCTTTCTTTGAATGTCATCTTCTCTTGGAGAAATTTTGATCAAGTAAATTTATCCACGTGATTTATCTTCAAGATAGGGAGATGATAATGCTTTCCCATTGAAAATGTGCCGCATAACCCTATAAAGTATTAGGAGTACTAGTATTATTCCCATCCAGAAAGCTATGAGCACTCAAGCAGCCCAGATTAAAAAACAACAAAAAATCCCAAACAAAGCCCTCCAAATTCAAGCACATTTTTTATTTGCATAATCATGAACAAAA
>NW_010417985.1:19893-29225 GCF_000710305.1 Buceros rhinoceros silvestris | reverse complement strand
CTTTCCTTCCTATATTATGTAACAACTTTTTTTCAGCAAAACCATGTGTTGGTGAACATGAGCTCTCCAACATAGTAATTTGTTAAAGTTCCATATGGATATTATTCTATTTTTTGTAATACTTTGATTACATTTGATATTAATCTTAAAAGTGTGGTGATTCATCTCAGAGGAGGGTTGAAGCAATAGGGTCTGAATAGCTATTTCCCCAGAGATCTGCACAGGATTCTCTGAAGAGGAGGACGTGATTAGAAAGTAATATAACTCACTCTGTACACAGAATACAGAGCAAATGGACAATTAATCATACAGTGTCAATCAATGAAGGTCCCAGAATCTTTTTACGGATGTTTATACAACGAAGTTATCAGACTCCACTGATTCCATGAAGGGCTGAATGCTTTGCACAACAGCAAGCTGTAGGAACCTCTCTGAGACAGAGAGTTCTAGGGCCACTGGAAAAGATCAGAAAGAAGGGGAATGCATTAAATGACTAATATCCTAACAGTTAACAGAAAGCAGCCTGACTACTTCAGTAATTTTGAGATCAAAAACTGCAACACTGTAGACTACAGATGTTACTGGCCAGAAATAGAGGGTGACACAAAGAATTCCAGGAGGTTTAACTTTACACAGCCACACCACCAGTAAAGTTCATATAATCTGTTATAGCATTTTCAGCTTTGATACTCTGATTCTTCTTGGACGGAAAAGCAAGTACTTTACACTAGAAGACTTAGCTAGAATGTAACCATGTAAATGAGAGCCCAGAGACATAGAAGATTTCAAAAGTTTAGGTTGTTCCGAGAGCAATTAAATTTTTCTCTGCTATAAGACAGCAGAATTGGGTCTCAGTTTTTTCCTATGTGGCACAACTAAACTGAGCCTATTAAGAAAATATTTCAGAACAAGAGAAGGTGCTGGAAGGAGGCGGAAAAAGCATTTGTGCTGTCTGGCTCATGTGGACTTCACATTCTTTGCACACAGACCACTTTGCCTCCATGACTGGACTGCTCATACTCCTTCTCTGCCATCTGCTGAATGACACTGCATTAAAATATTTAAAGGAAAAGATGTAAATATTAATGAAGATTAACTTGGATTTTATTAGTTCTTTATAGTTTGATATCCAAACTAATCCACAGCTGGTTACTGACTGACAAAATAGACATTATTAGATGTATTATGATACACCTTAATGCGGTAAAATCCTATACAACAGAGTAATTGGTCTTGTGATATTTTACTTGGGAACAGGAGCTTCAGAAAGTGAGAATAAGGTTTTACTGTAAGTATTCCAAACTCAAAACATGGTTTTAGTTTTTAAGGACTCGTATAATAAATCTTTGCCTCCTTACTAATTGCAGATCAGTTTATTTGTTAACCCCAATGAAAAAATGTCTTCAAAAATTAAAAATAGTATTGTAGTTTATAGTTCTATAGTTTCCAAAGCTTTTAAATTTAATTTGGTTTTAATTCGACTTTAGTTCTTATCTGTCTCTTTAAGAAAGATGAAGAAAAATGCCATATTTAAAAACTTAATGTTCATAAGAAATGCTTTAGCTGGAGGAGAACCTTCATTGATTTTTAGGGCTGGCCTTTGGGAATTTAATTTTTTGGGAGCATACAATTTTATTTACTGGTGGTTGATAAACCTCCAGTCTCCCTTCCAACTGCATTCAGTTGAAGAAAGCTAATTGACAGGCCAGGACATACATATGAAGATGTATGGTAGAAACTTTTTTTTTTCCCCCTCTAGAATTAGGCTAGGTATTCCTTTGCCTCGAACGGGACCACTGTTACTATTTGCTGCCTGCATTATTCTACCTCCTGTAGGTACCAACCTTCACCACAGTTTCTGTCTACTAGGCTCTTAACATTCTATTCAAAAAATGGTTTGGACATACTTTAGAGTCTCCGAATGCTTATCATCACACAGCATAATTCAGACATTTATCCATGTGCCAACTGCAATTTCATCTCCTCTGTGTGAAGATGACTGTGCTAAACAAAGCACTCCAGTGTTCAGGAATAAATAAAAAGAACTACATTAAAATAATTCCCATGTTAAATCCAGAGGTAGAAAGCAATAGCACTTCCAAGGTGAATTTTACGAGATTTCCAAAATAATCTAATGACTAACTCCTGCTTTCCATGCAGGACAAGTAGTTTTAGGTGTGGTTACTGGTAAACAAATAGCAGCTGCATCACTGTTTCTTCATTTCTTCCTTTCTCTGCCTTACTGCTTGTTTGAATCTTGCCTTAACCTTTTTCTTCTGGCCTATTGTCTGCAGGCAACTGCTTGTCACACCTATTAACCCTGTTTCCTGACTTGTGGTTTGAAACAGCTTGGTCTGTCAAAGGAAGATGTCCTTCTCAAAGGGAGAAAAGCCCAGCTGCCACCCTAAAGTTTCGCACTTCAGTTGATAAAGGATTTGCAACAAGGCCAAGAAATCCTGCACCACACTGATATTTCATAACCATCTTTTCTGTCATCAGATGTGTAACAACAACTGCAAATGACAGAACAGTAATCCTAATTTTAATTGGTATTAACAGTGATTTAGAATTTAAGTGAGAAGTAATTTTCTGAAGGACCACTGATTTTGGTGAAAAACAATGAGAAATTAAACTGCTGTTATGAGAGAGGAGGGTCTCTATTAGATACACTTTTTTTTTTTTAAATCCAGAGGGCTCTGAATCCTAACAGATTAATGAAGATTATAGAATATATATCTAGTACAGTTCTTCTGTTATGTTTTTAGTTTCTAGACCATACCGGATTAGAGCACAGAGACTCTTTGTAATGTTTGGGACAAATCACTGTCTAAAATGACTACTATCTGCCTGTCCCATGTAGCCCCCAAAAATACATTAGGACATTAAATTCATGCATGGTGGTCTACAGGCTGTCCACCAGCCACACATGGATACAAAGCATACAGTATGGACAAATGCATATGACAAGTTTGTGGCTTTAGAGGCCTCTTTTATCTACAAGCTCTCATCATTTTAATCAACATACCATGCCAGTCTTCTGTCCTAGGAAAAGCAAGCAGGAATTCTACTCTGTTTACCTTTCTGGTTCTCTAATGCAGGCATAAAAGGGATCCCCTACACATTGCTACTGAAAGTCCTCGTACTGCAGCACATTCTGTTTAGAAACCAGGCAAACAAAAAACCCTTTCCTATTCATCAAGGTCTTGGAATGATTAATTTTGGCATTCTGTCCTGACTCCGTATCTTATGATACCAAACACAGCAGCAGGAGAGTAGGAAAGTGCAAATGACTGTGCTGGTTTGTGGATGCTATCAATCTGACTGGTCCCATACTTCAGAAGAGCAGACAAAGAGCTCTGTCTTAGTTGTTTACCTGCTTCATTTATAATCAAGGAAATGCTGATCATAAGTTTCCTTAAAGTTAGTTGGCAGCTAAAAAAAACCCTTAACAACAAAATCAAGTCTCCTCTTCAGCAAGTGTAACACGCATGCAGGATGTGATGCTGTTCAGCATCTCCAGAATCTGCAAGGATAACAAATGATGAGTGGGCCTTCTTACTTACCTTTTAAAAGCAATGTTTAAATTAAGTAGACAGTAATTGTTACTGATTTAGATACCTTTATCAGTCCAAAAACCCCAGAGTTCTCAATGTCATTCCCAGAGGTACGCAGAACATCTACCAAAGGGCACTATTATAACAAAACTGGCTTGCAATACAACTCCTGCAAATTTATTACATTTAAAGAGTTGCATTAAGAAGAACTCCGCAACATCACGTAATTCATGTCTGCCCAGCTGTCCTTGTAGCTGGTAACTGGAGTCAACCATGGTTCAAAACTTGACGCCACAGTGCAGCAAGCTGAAGGAAGCTGCTCATTAGTCGGTCTCTGCTCAGACTTACTGTAATTGTCATTGAAAGATTTTCTTACGTAGATCTGTGGCTCTAGAAAAGAGTAGCTAATATGTGGGTAGGGAGGAACAGGTGGTAACTCCCTGGGTAGACTGGTATGGGATGCAGCTACCTGCTTTGGCTGACCTCGCCTTGTTCCTCAAACAGTTGGAGACAACCTGTAGCTCCAACAGTCACACTCAACAGCTGGGTCTAGTGAGGACAGATTGATGACAAAGACCTTTTGCCAGTCATGTGTGAAGTTATTATTGTCATAGGTGATTCCCTGAGAACCCTCAATGGAAAGCAGTTTTCAGTGTACATCTCAAGATCCAGTATGTTTATCACTAAATTGCTAGTACTGAAAAGTTAGAATGATATGACGTTAAATGCATCATGTTTTAAGACATTACACTATAGAAGAATTATTTTTTATGTTATGTTCAACTATGCCAAAAATTTAATTCTAACTAATATTCCCCATTCTGTTATATTGTTGATTTTGGCTAAGCTGAATGATCAGAAAAATATCTCCACTAATATAATATGAAACCATCCACAAACATAACAAAGATGTCTAGCCTCAATATCACTTGGTCTTTCTTGCACAATCAACCATTTACTAAGACTATCTAACTTAAACTTTTCTGTCAGAATAATAGAGCTGTGAGAGGGACCAAGGAATTTTAAGGAGTCAAAACTAATGTTTGAAATTTAATATTTGCTTGCTGAGCAGCAATAGTAGAATCTTTGCTAGGAGCAGGATTGTTGGATCTCATTTGTGATTCACTGAGTTTCTGTTTTGTCTCATTCCTATAGTTCCTTTTATTTGTCTTACAACTTGCATAATCGATTCGTAACCATCCCAAATTCGGGTGGAAATGCTGGGGTAAACACTGCGGAGAAAACTAAGAGTTCAATGGCAGAATAAGATTATTAACTTCTGTTCAGAATCTCTCAATCAATCCTGCAAAGCAAGGCCAAACTGTTTAATATCTAAGCACGTACTACATGAATTAACAATCTAGAGGTACACTGCCTTAGGCTACATCTTGAGTAGCTGCAGTGCTGTCTGCTTAAAACAGCTTCTAGCCCTAGCCCATGGTTGCAACACAGAATAGCAGAGAAGAATCCTCCCTCCCCCAGGCCATGTCTCCAAGCAGCTGACAGTCCATTCAGTCTTTTGCAAAGGTGCAGGTGTTATCTGGGTTGAGTGCACCCCAAACTATTCCAAGAAGAGAAAGCAATACGTGCATGACTGGGGAGGAGAAAGTTTGTTTGAAGATTAAACTCTAAATACACCACAGTTCTTCCAGTGACCATTGATGGTACCACTTTCATTAATCAGGGGTCTGCCACATAAACATAACTCATAAACAGACTATACATGTTTTCAAATTAGTCTTCCCTGTCACAATTTTTGTTTTTATTAATAATATTTATCTATATCTAGTAATATCTATATTATATCTAGTAATATTTATCTTTCAGTGAGACTAAAGCCTGCTATCCACTACTGCTACAAAAATCCCTCCAAGGACTAATATTCATTTCTTTTTATAGTTCTCTTATGTCTTTAAACATTAAGATTTTTGGTATTACAGGTTCCTTCCCCAGATACTCTAGGATTTGTACAGCTCCATAAAGACTTGAAATACAGAAGTCATTTATCTTGCAATAAGAACAGAGGATAGAAATAAGCATTTTAGGAACATATTTCAGGAAAAGGCACTTCCATGCTATGAAAGACTTGGCACAAATTTTTCATTCATGCCATTGAGCCTTTATTTGTTTCTTTAAATCCCAGAAATCCCTTTCTTGCTCTTTTACTTTTCTTAGAATTGACTCTGAAAAAAACCTGACCCCAAAACTATTCTACTCCGAAAAAATTTCCTTAATAACTGGCATTATCATAATTCTTCACATCCTGCTTCAGGATACTTAATTTTTGACACTTCACATACTTAAATCATACAGAAATTATGAGGACTTTATAATCTAATAAAAACATTCGAATTGTACCAGGATAAGAAAGATGTCTTTCATAAAATACTGAAAAGCAGGTAGCTTTGTATGTGTGGTTAGCTCATGCAAAAATAGATTACAGCCTGACTCTGAGCATATTACAAAAATAAAATGAGCACTTGAAGATCTATTTTGTTTTCATCAGCTTGGTGCCAATGATGAGTGATGAAACGTACTGTCAGCTTGAATGCCAATGCTTATGAAAAGTAACATAACCTTATCCCACCAGCACACTCAGACAAAACCAAACTCGTGCAAATATATTTTTAATATTTTTACTACTGTCCACAAGGACACTCATACAAACTCACGTGATTTTGTTTGCAGTTTGCACTAAGGATAGATACATGTTGATTGCAAACTTCGTAGGTTCTTTGGGAACAGAATGTAGCATTAAGAATATTGAATATATGACATTAAAAACAAAGGAGTCAGAATTTAACCTTGAAATTATGGCTTTGAATTACTCTACTAGTCACAAAACTGTTCTCTCTGGACATTTAAGAATTGTATGTATGTGGCGTAAAGCAGCCAAACTGAATTCCAGCCCTTGCTCAGACACAGGAGTTATGCCAGTGGCAAAATCATGCTGTGGCAAGTCTTGACTGCTGACGCCTACAGGACTAACACTGTTGATCCAAGTTTTATCAGGCCACCATTGTTCAATTTACCCTTGCAGCCAAACAAGCTACATATTTGTATTTACAGATATTCATAAGGATTAAGGGAGCAGGAGCAGTATTCCAGCATTTTCCCTATGCCACAGCTCAAATTCCTGAACACTTCCCTGGGAGCACTCAGGATTTGCTGATGAGTGCCTACACTTTTGGTGACTGCTGCTCTGGAAACAGAGATTTCACAGATGTTAATTTTGCCTCCTGTAAATATCTGAGTTTCAACAGCTCAGTGCCAAAGCCTACTTGATTTTGTTTCCAACAAAATCAACAAGTACAGTGAATGATAAAATTAGAACAAACTACTTTTACTATATGCTTTTCCTCTGTTGGATTTGAAAATCCTGATCTTGTGCAAAGTACAATTCCTTTTTCAGTTAAACAAACCAACAAAACAAAACTTCCCTTCGCCACCCCAGACTCACACAAGCAAGCTTGATAAATAGATGAGCCTTTTAATGCTCCACAAAAAAATCCTCCACTTTACTAGCACAAGCAAATACCAATTTATAGGTAGCTATTGTATAAAACAGGTTATTGCTGTTCTCATTTGTTACACTCTTTTTTCACTAGTAATGTTTTAGAGTATTTCTTCTCAATCAACTTGAAGTGTTATTTAAAAATTAAAAAAATACTGGAAGTGCAAAGCCAGTTTGCGGATAGTCTGCAACACCACTAATCGTGTTGACTTTACAAATTCTCTGTCTGTGATAAAACCCTGAATTCTCAGTTGACCTATGAGTTCTTCTTCCAAGGCAGAGAGAAATCAGAGAATTGTCAACACACCCATCATATACAAAGGTAAGGTCTGTAAAAATACAGCTTACCAGAAGATAATTCCCTTCCCTTAAACACATTTTTTCTTAGCGGCAAGAACTACAAAATCAGAGGCACCCTATAATTCATGTATCTGGACTGAATCATTAGCAGCAAACTTCAAGTGCTTTGGAGAAGAGGCTGTTGTCCTTTTTTTGCATTTACACTGCCTCACGTGAAGGCATCCAAGTTACATACATGTAAGGGAAAATACTATAGTAATAACAACATTATATGTAATACTACTATATATAATACTACCAATAGTAATAGAGTGGCTCTAAAATGAAACGTGACTCTCTAAAAGATATTCCATTTTGCAACGTTATATGGCTCTCTTAGAAACTAAAATATGTTGCTGGAAAACACCTCTGTGAATATAACTACCAGGAAAACTCCAGCAGATTATCAATTGACTGCAGTCTGATATAAATGTCCCTCATGAAAAGATATTTACTTAAAAATCACATGTTCCTTCACAGGCATAAAAAAAATTACTTTATTATAAAAGACTAAGTATGATCTCTGGGAACATCTGACAACTCACCTGGCATTCAAAGACTGAAAGGTTTTTTTTTTAAAACAAGATGTAACAAAATTTTGTTTGGTTTCACAGAAAGACGGTAAAAAATTAGAGTTGAATTTCAGGAAAAAATAGACAGATTTGTAAAGGTCTAGCTAGAATAATGTTCTAAATACCAGTGCCATTTAAATATTCATAGTCCAGTTCTAGATTTATTTTCCAAGTTTTGCCCTTCTTCCCCTAAAATGCTGGATATTTGGATCCACTACTTTGCATTACATCTGCTTCAGGTTTGTAAAAACAAACTGTAACCCTTTCCACAGAGTTAAGGTAGCTGGAGAGCACACTATAAATCTAATACAAAATGGTTGCCGCAGACACACAAAACTTCTCTTCTGATCTGCTATTTTAAATAAAACAGGCATTATCCAGGCAGGAAAGAATATCTGAAAAGATACAAACTATTATTGATGTGTTTTCTTACTGTTCCGGCAGCTCTGACACTTAGAAAGAAGGCATAGTAAGAATCTCTTAGTCCTAGCTAGCTTCTATATAGACTTTTCAAGGATTTTAAGAAACAGTTTGTGTATTAGGATCATTACTGGTAATAGAACAACAATCTTGTTCTAAATACCATCCATTTCAACCAAAAGAAATTATCTTCGCAAGATTTGCAACAGTAGGTGTTTTTTAAAAACACATAGAGATTGTTACTGTACCAAGGAAACCAAAAGTATTTGACTCTGCCTTGGTGTTTCCCACGCTCATTGTCCAAGTTCGACAGTTAAATTGACTGGGGGGAAAGGAGGAATAGAAATAATGTACTTCATATTTTAAAAGATAGACCAAAAAAGAGTTTCCAGATGTTAGATTGTTTCTTTATAGAACATTCTTTCTTGTATTAATATTGGAAATGTTATTATGCTATTTCAGAAGTAAAGTAGAACAAAGGTGGGATAATAGAGAACTATATACAACAACTAGTGCAATGTCTAGTCCTTTTTTCTTTTGAATGTTTTACAGGCTTCATTCATAAAAGCAAATCCAAGCAGCTAAATCAAAATAATATAAACATATATAGCAATAATTAAAACTTGTAATATAAGCCACATAGAAATCAATTATATAAAAAGTTACAAAGAGGGTTTCTGCATTTTATTTAATAAGGGGCATTTCTGAAATTAAGTAACTGTTTCTGAGTACAGTGCGTGTGGAACGAATCTATTCAAATGAAAGCATCACACAAAGGCTGAAGAGTGAGCAGAGCCCCTGGAATCAATTTCAGATGTTGCTTCCACACCAAAAGATCTCTTTGGGTAAAAAAATATTGGACCTTTATGAAAAAATTACAGAAGTTAAACTGTTGGAAGGAGGCTAAAAGGATGAGTCAAACACCTAAAGGTT
>NW_010417985.1:13539-19776 GCF_000710305.1 Buceros rhinoceros silvestris | reverse complement strand
AGCAAAACCCCCTCTAATATTTAGAAGATTGCTTATTCAGAGCACCCTTCAAGGTGAGGCGGCTGAGCCTGCCAAGATAAAATTGGTTGAAAACTATAAATATATGCCATACAGCATTCTGAGAGACTGCAAACCCTTTTGTGGCAGCTTAACTGCACAGCACCACTAGTGTCCTATCCGAATTCTAGCATGGCCTAAAAATGCTAAGAAATACCTTTCATTTTCATCTGAACATCACATTGCTTGCTGGGTTCTTTAATCATCTAATTAAAGAGAGTTCCTAACACTTTTGATTTTCTAATTCACTTTGAACAAATGCAGTAATTGCTCAGGAAAACACTCGATCTCTGTGTACAGTATGTGATAAAAACTTGCACCAGTGCTCAAAGGAGTGAAGTAATTAATTTAAGCTTTAAGACAGTATCACTGTATTGATTCCATACGGAAAAAAAAAATGTGTGAAATTTCAAGTATGATATTAAAATAGAAACCTTTACCAGTATTTGGATAATTTTTTTAAATGCTTAATGCAAAAAAAAAAAGAAATCTGTGTTATGGTGGTATAATTTATGTACTACATTTGCAGTTTTAATAATAACAAACTGTTAAGGTTGTGTTATCATCAAAAATAATGCCTGACAGATTATTAAATAAAATAATGAAGGTTTATAACCAAGTAATTATAAAGGTTTCTATTAAAGATTCTGACATTTCATAGCTAAGCAGCTGTTTTTCCAAATCCAGTGGCAACTTTACACGCCCTCATGTTGTTAAACATGCTACTGGCAACACAGACTCCCAGTCAACGAGCTTGTCTGGAAAAGGATACGTGACCTGGGATTCTCAGGACCTTGTTGATTCCCAGATCTGTCAAACAGATCAAAATACAGATTTTCCTTCTTCTCACCTGGTCTGTTCTTTCCTCCCATCTAGCCAAGATATTAATTTTCTGCTCACCTAATCACAGCCCCATCTATGAATCACGTAGAAGTGACACGCTCTTGACGGCACACTGACACATGTACTGTGTCTTGTGTACCACAGTGGCTCTTGTCACCTAACATTACTAATAGCATCCATCTCATCTTCTTATTTTGTACAATGAGCTGTGCTCTGTGAATGTAATATTCAGCTCTAACCACATTGAAAGAAATTATCAGCGTAGTGCATTTCACATAGGACTCCCATTACATCCCACAGATAACAGTATAAGCTGCTCCCTAGCAACAGCAGCAAAAACGTACCCCTTTAGGTATTTTTCCCAGCTAAAGAAACTAACTTGCTATTTTATGAACTTCATGTATAAAATAATCTTGGCTACTGTCAGCTCAAATTATTTTGACTAATGGTCCTTAAGATGCATTTTTAGCCCTTTGCCTAGTTTGGGTTCTGATACTGAAGCTTCTCTCTTGCAAACCTCCCACCTCAGTAATTTTGGAAAAAAAATATTTTTCAAACCATGAAATATCATCCCAATAAAAACTAACCATTTACAGAAGAATTATAATCATGTCATGAACTATAAATCCATTTTATATGGGAAATGAAACTCCTAGCACGCTGGCAAGAGTGGAGACACTGAATTTATTTTGTGGAACACCAGAAAGAGTTTTTTGGTTGGGCTTCATTCACACATTGAATGGGTTTGCAAATATTTTCAAAGGACTATAAGCTTTTAAATAGACTATTGCTTCCTATTACCCCAAATCTATTTAAATTAACTTAGTTAATACCTGAGGTAAACCAGAAATTACCGCTCCTTGTTTAAAAACACTAGCCTCTACTTACATCACACCTAGTGAATAAGATGTGGCTGTTGTGAGATTGGTACGCATTTAACACAACATAAAATATTTTAAAGGAAATGAGTAGTAACAGCTAATTAATATTGCACACATGAACAGAACCCTCCTCCTAACAGCACTGAAATTTAGGAATTTACTCCCTCTGCCAGTGGAAAGGGTGTGACAGCAGACAGTAACTTCCCCATAAAAGTAAAATTGAGCCTTCAAGTCTTGATGTTCTCCAGGCTGGTTAGGTTAGCACATTTAGGCAATGGCTAGTTTGGGAATGTTGTTGAACTACTGTGTACGGCCCTGTTGGTGAACCAAAACCACTACAAAAAAAAATGATGAGGGAATTGCTAAAGAGGGGAAGGCTGTAGCAGATCTGTGCTATCTCCTGGTACCAGTTTGTCTGAATCAGGACCATTCATTTGGCTTCACAACATAAAATGTCAAGCTCACTTTAGGCACCTTTGTACTACGGGTCTAGCTCTAGGGTTGATTAGATTAGGTTGCATTATTAGATTATCTTTATTAGACTGGTGTACTTAACAGGATGGTAGTCACTGCAGACAAGGATAGCCAGAGCTGATCTTGCACTATGCAAAGCGTATTTCCTAGTGATTTAATCCCTCAGCATCTCAAAACCCAAGGACCTGTGACAACGAGACAGGCTCTCTGCAATAGTTTTTTAAAGGCACTCTCTTTTCTCTGGCCTTAGAGCATGGCTGAACAGTGAAACTCTGTAAGTTCTCTTACTGGTAACTCATGAGGAAAATACAGCGTCTATTAAATTCTAGATCTTCAAGGAGTAACTTCTACAGAACCATTTTACAGTTTTATGTAACTGCACTGGTTTCCAAATTTTAAATAAACGATGCTTGTAGAATGAAAAAAAAGAAATCCCTGGCTAAAAGATGGTATATACCTTTAAAGCACTGCATACCATCAAGTGCCAAGAGGTGGTGGGTTTTTCTGAAACAGAGTACAGGGTTCACAACATGAGAAAAGCAGGTGAATACACCCGTTTTTTTTCTGCAGCTGACATTACATTAATTAACATTAGAACAAATAACTTAATCTGGACAGGAAAAAAACCAACCAAATCAACATAAAAAAAAAAAACCCAAACAAAAAAAACCAACAAAATCCCACAAACCCTATCAAATCACAATAACCTTTTTCAATGATGTGTAAGGTGAATTTCTTATTTTTCCAAAAGGATAGAGAACGTTCAAAAAGTAACTTATGTCTTCTTTTTTAGAATACAGATCCATTCTCTCTAACTCTTTTTTCTAAATGCCAAATATTTTAAGCAACATTAGAGAAACTTTTGTTCAAATAACATTCATTGATGTATTTTTTCTCTTGCTGTCTTTATATAATTATGGTATATGAGAAAGCAATGGGCACTGAAGAAATTTTAATTAAGATTTTACAGGCAGTCCTGCTACCAGAACTGCTGTTTTCTACTTCGACATAGAAGTTACGAATCCTAAAAAGTCACATGATTGACTCTCTGTTCAGCAAAGAGGTAGACAACTCAATTTCAGTGTTACGCTATTCTTACACAGTTGTATTTTCTCAACTGAGTCAATGAATATATACGGTTCTTCATACTGCTGTGATTATATTGCTTCTTGGGTATCTTTGTTCTGCACACGGAGAGTAGTGTTTCAGTGTAGTTGTGTTCTTTTAGAGTGGTTTATTGCATATTTTGTCCATATCAAAAATAAAAGCACTGCTACTGTCACACTTGTTGGCAATTTAAACCCAACCCTGAAAAACCTTTAACTGAAGGCAGTAATAAAGCAAAAAATAAAACATGGGTATAAATTTGCTCATTGAGCATTGATACAAAATTATAAAAGACAAATAAAGAACACTGGCACAGAGGAGATTAGTGTATGTTGCTGCTGCTTGTGCTGTTTGTTTTGTGGATAAAGAGATGAGCTCACGTTTTACAGAGATCAACACCTGTCATAACTGCCAAATTCATCTCAAAACCCCCTACTGCACACCTGCAAAAACACCTCTTCTGCAACATTATTTTTTAAAAGGCACACAGCCTTCATGCTTTCAAAATTGCTAATTACAGCTAACCAGTTCTCAGGGACCCTTTCTATCATGCTGCGAAACATATGTGCTTCAGTTGCAAATGGTTTAAAAATAAGTTGATACATGCAGTTTTATCAATTCTAAAGAGAAATCCTATAAAGGCTTAAGAATTGAGGATCTGTATCAGCTTCCACTGGCATGCAGCCTTGTGGATGGTCAAAGACAGCAATTTCAGCACAGAAGAGAAAACCCCACCTGTTTGCTAGCCACAGACAATAGCAATTCAAACAGCAAACAGCAAGCGCAGACCTACCCTTTCCCTTTAGGAAATTCTAACCATCTCTGCAACTGTTACAGAGCTCTAGAGAGAATGAAATCTGTCCTTTCAGTACAACAAGAAAAGACAAGAACCACCACCTCTTGCCCGATGGTTCCCTAAACAAAGCACAGCATATGTTGCATCTGGCTACACTTTAAGCATCTTCCTCAATAACCTTTAATGAAACTGACCTTGAAAAAATAGTACAGATGAAATGCACATACAAGTTTATGCCAAGTTTTGACGTGACCCTAGAACAGGGTTCTGGAGACCATCCAACTCTGTGAAGCAGACATGCATTTTCTAAGATGTCATATGTCACTGCCACCAGAAGTCTAACGCTGTACAGAAATTGGCACATTTAATAAAATGCCATTGAAATGAATCCTAGCTAGAACACTGCTAAATGACATGCCCAATTCCTGAACCAAAGGTTCAAATGAATCTTCAGTGCTGCTTAAGTAGTTGGCACCAAAAAATGGCAGTTCCA
This sequence comes from Buceros rhinoceros silvestris, assembly GCF_000710305.1. Taxonomy (NCBI): domain Eukaryota; kingdom Metazoa; phylum Chordata; class Aves; order Bucerotiformes; family Bucerotidae; genus Buceros; species Buceros rhinoceros. The sequence continues at coordinate 15,125 of NW_010417985.1, read as the reverse complement.
TTAGAGCCATGTATTTATCACTTCTCTACTGGGTAAACATTGGAGTTTGAACTGCATTTCCATGAAAAAGTTCAATATGGAGTTCTGAGATGGTATTACAAATTTAAGCAAAGTTTTATTATTAGTAGTACAGTCTTCAGTGAGATTCTTATTTTATGAACAAACACCCTTTTTATTTTTCTATGAGCTTTGTGTACTTTAGGTCTGCAAGGTCAGGTCTTCTGTATGTATATTAATGACCTAATTAAAACAACAATTTTCATACAGATACAAAAGTATAATATAGCAAGAAGAGAGGAAAAGCTGTTTCCCCTTTAAACTAGTAAGAGGCACAAAAATTTCTAGGTAACACCTTTTTTAGTACAGTTCAGTATTTCCTCATAATAAAAAAACAACTGGGTTATACTTACACCCCAAATGATGAAAGAGTTGTATATTTGAAAGGAACAAAGCAACACATGCAATGTCATTTCTTCCTATGTATGAAAATCCAGTTGGATCAGAAGAAGAAAAACTGAAAATTAGTTTTTCATAGTTTACACTCGAGAGAAAAACAAAAAAAGAACATACAATCTTCCTAGGAATGCTCTACTCATCCTTGTAAAACAGCATATACCATTTCCTTACTCGACTTCACCTTTTTTAAAAAAGCAAGTTTGTTTACCTTTTGTGAATTAAAAGATAATAAAATAAACAGAAGAAAGAAAAGCAGCCTGGAAAAGAAAGGTTTAATTGGTTCAAAAAGCCAAGTGCAGTATAGAAGTCGTGGTGTGACAAAGGAAAAAAAAAATCTTTGAAGATTGAAAGATGAAGATACCAATAAGATACCAAACAGTTTTACCCCTTACATAAAGCCAGAAAAAAAAATTAATATAGGTTGAAAAAATATTATTCATCTAATCTCTGACACCATCTCTCTCTTTTTCTTTTTTTAATATCAAATTGTTATGTTTCTTGGATGTCTCAAAACTCCCATTAATGCCAATGAAAGTTAAATATCTGAAATACTAAATGGAGAAGAGACTATTGTTGTCTTGCTTGGAAGGCACCTTTTTCAGAAAAAAAACCTGACTGAATGAGCTAAGTAACAAACACAAAGTTCTCTCTCCTCTGAGAATTCAAAACATCTTTAAAACCTTGAAATGAATGTCAACTTTAATATCAACTATGCTGCCAACTTAAATTTCTAGCCCAAATTTGCACAATTTTCACTGGTTTATCTCTCTCATTTTCAGAAAAAATATAGTATAAAAATTGAGCAAGGTGTTCCTGACAGTAAGCAAATACTACAAAAAGCAAAGTCCTCAATAAGCTCTGATAGAAAAAAAAATCACAAAATAGTAAAAATACTATCCTGGTGAACTCACAGGCTGCACTTTTGGGAGAAAAGTAAACTACAAACTTTTGCAACAGTGTCTGCAAAAATATGCCATTAACTTCAGAAAGTGCAGTTAGTTAGAAGAAACTGAGCTGGAAGGTGAAATCACTGAACAGAATTGGTTCTGTTGTACCTCAGACCAGGACAAATGTATTGAAGGTCTATTAACTACCTAAATCCTGAAAAATGGATTCACTGAAATTCAGGA
>NW_010417985.1:0-13368 GCF_000710305.1 Buceros rhinoceros silvestris | reverse complement strand
GCTTTTCATTCTCATGGAAGAGGGGGATGCACTCAAGGTTGACTGAACTGAGGTCTTAGAGATCACTTTTAGCGAGTCCAGCAGGCTTTGGACAAGGACTTTAATACAAAACTCACTTGGCAATCACCTATTTTTTTTTGTAATTTTTTTTTAGGTATTCGTTAACAGTGAATATGGTCATTTCATCCTTATGGTTCTGTTTATTGTAACTGTTCTGTGCATAAAAATTATTTATGCATAAGAATAATACATTTGAAGAATAACTCCAGCAAGCTATAGCTGAAGTTCTTCTCTAGAGGTATGCAAGGATATTACAGTATTTCATTACCACAAAACAATACATCTTCAGATAGAGGCAGTATTAGCTTGTGATATTTCTTGCTACCATGGTATCAACTTTTTCTTATAAAGCAATTTAATCACTTCCATATTGGTCATAAATGAAATATTAGTGCTATGCTTCATAGGAAACACCTCCATATTTTCATTACAATATACTGTTATATTACTCATACAGTAAGAAACTCTATTTGTCTTTAAGCATGTCACTGCACGTAATTGAAAAATGTCTAGCCTAACTAAGTTTTACTAGTAAAATTCCAGTTTTAAGTCCTCAGTTCAACCAGTCTGGGGTTCATTACCAATTTTCTAAACTCTACATATCGTCACCATGGTTCTTTTAACTATCTTTCGTAATATGACCTACCAGAACTGTTCAAAGACTATAAATCTTTATCTTTTGAGACAGAGACCAATTGCATAAATTTTAATATTCCATGAGATAATCTAGTACGAAAACTATACTCTTATGTAGCTTCTACATAACTAAGACTACAATAATTTATATTGTTTTACATAGGAAAGATGCAGTCATCACCTTCAAAGGCTTAACCAGGGCCAGATGAGATGAGGCTTTGAGCAACATGGTCTAGTGGAAGGTGTCCCTGCCCATGGCAGTGGGGTTTGTGAGAAAGAAACAAAGGGATGTTGTTCTTGTATGATAAGAACCTGATAAAGTAAACAGAAGGTAGTCTTGCAAGACAAGAAAAAAGCCAGAGAGCAATTAAAAGAGAGGAAGAGCTAGACAACGGGCCATAAAACCTTGAATCTGTCAAACTGGGGTTGACTAGGATGGATGGGTCTTTGGGAGCAGCACTGGGCTTGCTTAATAGGTTGCTGAATATTACTTTCTCCTCCTAGGGGAGGCATAAACTTGTGATAATGAGACATGCGACGCATGAAGTAGCATGATCTAATTTTACCTGTAACATATGATAGGCCTGTTGGGTTAGTCTGTAAATCTTGGAGTACCCAGCCAATGGGGAAACAAGGGAGGAAACTTGTGGCCGAGAATAGGGTATAAAACCTCATGTATTGCTTTGGCAAATTGTGCCTACTAAGCTAGACACCCGCTCTTGCAAGGACGTAATAAAACTAAGTGCTTCATTGTGGAGTCTGACCTGAGTCTCTTTGGCGAGGCTTTTGCTCATTTCCTACAGGTTGGAACTAGATGATCTTTAATGTCCCTTCTGACCCAAATCATTCTATGATTCTATGAACATTATTTTATTTTTAAACAATGAAAATCTATGAAATTCAAACTTTTTTTTTTTTCTCTCCATGGAAGTAATCGATCACATAATATACTATGCCCTCCTTGGCAAATCAGGCAAAAATGTCATCCAGTGAGTGATGGAATCCCAGCACATAAGAAGAACATGTAGAAAACTAAAGCAATTACAGAACTCACATGTAGTACATATGACAACATAACGGATTAACAATTTATGCTTGCAGAAATAAGTATGTACATACCGCATACTTAGAAGGCTTTTGAATTGAGAAAAGTTGAAACTAAAATTTTGAGCAGTATATTTATCATGACTGCAGAACTGCTAGGCCAGGTGCTCAGGTGCATGAAGTTTCCACTCTGCAAGAGAAGCAAGCTGTCAAGAAGCCAGTTAACAGCCACTTGATTCTGTAGCACCCGCAGCACCAACACAGGCTTGGCGTATGCCACCTGGCTAAGGCTCCTAGAGGACCAAACTGTAGTACCCTGGAGCTTCACCCATCCAAGCAAGTACATGCCACCAGGTATACATGTATGTCCATGAGTCTGAGAGCACTCAGACCCAGATCTGGCTTTCCCAGCTGCTCTCCAACGGTTCGGACCAATTAGTTACAGCATGCAGTGGCCAGAATGCAACTTGAAACTGAGCTACCACATCCAGCCAGGACCGCTGCTACTGATCAGCTCTGCCCTAAGAAAATCTGCTCTGGTCTTCAGAGCGACAGGGAATCAAGGAGCCAAAACTGACAGCATGTCTCTGCTGCACTGTATAGAAATTTCTTAACTTGTTCTACAGATAACCCAGGCTCAAAGACTATAAAGAAACAAGTACTACTAAAAGCATTTGTAATGTCGCTAATACTACAACTAATTTCGGTGTACTTCAGTGTATTAATCGGTGTACTTTTTATTCAATGTTTCAACATACAAGACAGTAAATGCTTTCTTTCTACCTGCACACATACACTCTGTCTTAAAGAGAATTACAAAATACCTTTTAAAAAGTAAAGACGTAGTATTTTTAATACAGCTGTTTGAAGCCATGTTGTTAAAACTGAGATTAAAAATTACTTTCAAACAACTGAAAGTTCTGTAAGTGTAACCTTGCTTATAGGTCATATTGGCACAATAACATAAAAACTGATAGAGTTTGAAAGATCGTCAAGGCATATTTTAAAAAGTTCGGGTAGATCTATGTAAGTTGGAAAAACCATGCAGAATCTTTATTGATATTTTGCTAGAAAAAACTGCATTGACAATAACTCTGGATAGTGCAGGCTCTAAGTTAGTTCCAATATCTGTCAGGTAACATGCAGTCAAAGTCAAAGCCACCTGAGCCCAAAAGGTCTGACATAGAAATTGCAACAGGTCCGAGTCTTCATTTCTCTAACAACTGTAACAAGTGTGTAGGACTTGCTCAGACGTAATTGCCCTGTTTGCTCATGTCAGATGTCTTACTACAGGGCAATCACCTCAAACAAATGTCTAAGAGTAAAATGAAAGCATGCAGTATACTCAGTTGAGTGACCACACAGAAAATAGGAACATACATTACAAAAGTCAAGTTCCATTAGCACTTGCATGTCGCTTTCTTATACTGCGCTATAAAGAAATTTTCCTTTCTCAGGAAAGTTTTCAAATTATGAAAGAGATGGTATGCAGGTGACTTCATCTGTGACACATTAACCAATACATGGCTTCCCCAAACGTTGTGGTTAATATAGTAATATATAGTTTAAAATTACATAAAATGGGCATGACCTGCCCCAGGCTCAAAGCCCAATGCTTTGGTGCCGGCCTCTGAATGGACTTGTTATCCCATGACAGCCAGCCAGAATGATCTACAATAACCAAGCCAGTAACAGTCAGATGCCTCAGTAAAAAGCCAGTGATGAAATGCAGCAATAAGCAGAGGCGCAGGGAAGTTTTCTACCTCCAGGTAGGATGACTTTGTTCCAAGAAGTCCTGCCAGGGAAAACACCACCTAGCAGAAGCCTTCTGTGACAGTCTTCCTGTTACACGATCCACCGCTTCTGCAGCATCATCCACATTCATTCACACATTTTACCGTGACTTGATGCATAGTTGGATACATAGTACAATATAACATCTTCAGAGGAAAACCTATTTCTTATGACACAGTTATCTTTTGTGCAATTTTTACTGAACCATATTGCAGCGAGCCATTTTGTTTGACTGTGTAAAAAGAACTAATGAATTTTGTTCCAGAAAAATGAAATGACAAAACGTCTGAAACTGGACAGATGATGCTATGGCATGACCTTCCTCTCCAAAAACCTGCAGGTGAGCTTTTTGCTTTTACTAACAAATTCTCTTGCTACCTGCTTTTATCATAACCAGTCCTGAGATTATGGCACTCATTGTATCAGATGATAAAGAGCAATTTCACAATGTAAGGTGCAGTACCAAATTCAATTTGCAGAAGACTTCAGGTGACATCAAAACCAAATCTTAAAGAGGAAGAATTATTGTTTCTTCTCTATAAAAGAAAAACAATTCACAGCAAATCTTAGTTTGAAACTTTTCAACAGAGTTGTCTGTTTATGTTTAGAATTCGTGCCAGTAACAAACAATAGTATTTAATTTTCCTTTTAAGTGAGGATACTACTGAATAAACAGTATAGAACTTCTGGAAGTTAGTTTGTAGTTTTTTGTTTGATGCCTCTGTGCACACTTCTTTTGTTCATACCCACAACTGTCAAGATTTTGTATTTTCTCCAGAGCATTTTATTCAGAGTAAGATACCCATAATATAGTATTTCAATATCTCCTCCTTACTTGTAACTAGGACATAATGTGTTGAATTCTGAGTTATAATTTCATAAACTAGACAGAATATATGAATAAAACAATTTTATGCCAGTAGGAGTGTAATTTCCATGTGAAGTGTTTAATATGATCCAACTTGCAACATCAGTAGCAGACTGGATGCTCAAATTCTATTCCAAACTTTCACAGTCTATTTCAACCACTGATTTACCAATGGGAATGTTTGACTTTGTACTGTAATCTGAAATCCACACATGAAAACTTCCAGAAAGTAGGCCAGTCTCTGAAGAGTTTGCAAACATTTTTTCACCTGAGCTGCAACACAGCAAAATATTTGTGTAATGGGTATTACAGAGCAGAAGTAGTAACGTGCTCTTTAACAAATGCATAGGATAGAGTTGAATCCCAAGCAAGTATATGCAGACTTGAGACATTAGACTCAACCTGACCTAGTTGCCACTAACTTGGTGAGAAACTTTAATTTGAAGCTTCATCCATTTGAATCTTTCGGCCAACCTGTAGCAATGCTATGTTACAACTTATTTTACACAAATACAGTAGCGAACTGCACAGCAGAATTTGGTTTATGATTATATGAGATAAGATGCATTTTCTGAGGTCTTTTAACAAACACCTAGCATACTCAAAAGTTTGGCAAAAAGAAAAAGTAGTAGGTTTACCACAAAGCCTGAGAGCCAAGCAAAATGTATGACTTTTCTACATGTAAAAATCTTGAAAATGTTGAAAGTTTTAAGTAAGCTTTTATAAAATAAATTTTTGCAGCACAATGCCATGAATGTACTAATGCCTCTCTGCTAGCTGCCTACCAGATCAAATGATTTCTTGAGATTTAAAGTGTCTTCTTAGAAAATGCACATAGAAGAAATTAACTGTGGATTTTGTGGATTCTCACAGCAGTGTGGCTTCCTTTCCATGTACCATCCTACCTACATGACAGATTTTTTCTAGGGAAGAACATATTAAAATTTGGCTGATGATTCTGAAGTATCTTATAAAAATGTTAGATGAATGATTGCATACATCTTAACGCAAGAAGATACTGTCATAATTGAACAATGGAAGACAAGTTCCACTTTTTAAGATGACAGTCTGTTTAAGGCAGATAAGCAGTGCAAGTTCTATCAGTATGCTGCTAAGTGTATCCGGCACTGATTCATCAATTACCATTACTGTGGCCTATAAGCACTGGAGGAAAAAACCCAAAGATTCTGCAGGGTATAGACTAACACTGCTCACGTCCATCCATGACATCCTTGCAGGCTACCATGAACTCACTATTCCACATTACACTAATCTTGAACTGCATCAGCCAACAGAAAGGTAACTTGCAACTACTGTACACAAGGACATGTTTGTCATGAAGTAGCACTAGGCAAGTTTGGAGCATACCATGCAAAGGAATACACCAAAACCTTTTCCTGTGGCAAACAACTGCCTTGTCTTGGTTACTACAGACCCTGGCAAACGGCAGCCATTCAGCAGATCAGGAAGCTGATTTTAAACCACCCATTACTAAATTCAGATAGTAGAAATATGTTATTTGTTACATAGTCTTGAATACATGCTGATTTGAAAAAGCTGGTTTGGTGAATTGCATTATGGTGTAAAATAAAATTAAAGAAGAATCCTAATTGCTGCAAATAACTACAGTTGGTATCACAGTCTTTTAGACAGACAGATTTACACAGCAGATAACCTCATCAATTGACAGCAAAATGGCTGGGGCCTTTCTTCAAAGGATGTATTATTAATCTTTAAATTAACAAAGCAATAGGTTGACTACTAAAATGGTCCCGTTCTTCTGCCAAGTAAACAAGAATCAGAACAGGACTTCAGACTTCAGACTAGCACATAAGGCAATTTAACTGGTACTTGTCAATCACCTTGCTCTCCTCTTGCATTTACCTTCATAGTTCTGTGTCCTCCCTTGCATGAGCCTTCATAAGATCCTCTGTGAAGCAGATTCAAGCTGACAGAATGTGGTTTCCTGCTTTGTTTTGTTTTTAAACCAGTAGTCAGTGGGGAGGAGTTGTCTTCTGACAGACTAACATGCTGAAGTGGTTCAGTTAAGGGTTTGGAACGATGGAGTCACTGTGAGTGGGAGAAGGAAAAGCAGCATCATCACAGATGCACTGCTGGAGTCACTTATGCTGCTGTGAAACCACGTTTATTACTAAGTAACACCAAGTAATAATGCAGCATACTAATAACACATTTCTAATGTTTCTTTAAACCTCACTCCCAATGCTGTTTTGCAATGCAGCAGCTCTTCTAAGTGACATGCTCTGAATATCTAATGACTAGCCTGTTTTTCAGCAAGGAACATGAAGAGATCCTTTCTATATGATGGGCTTCCAGCCCTAACCTCTAAAACTGGAAGGGACAAGGGGAAAAGCTTTGCTTATAATTTTCATGTTACTACAATATGTAGTTCACAAATGGAAGGTGATTAATTGGAAGCTATTGGAGTTAAGACTGTTGCGTAGTGAATCCATAGAGAGGCTAGGAAAGCATTAAAATTATTTAAGTAAACATCACTTTGCACTCCAATGTTTTTATACCTTTACTTTTAATTAAGCATAATTTTAACAGCAATCAACATGGATCAAATACCATATACCACCATTCTCATGTCCCCATTCAGTGCAGTTGGATTAAGTGCTATGAATGTCATCTTTCAGAAGTTTTCTTTCTTTTTTATCTGGTCTGTTTTTCTGAATGCAGTCTTTAACCCATTATTCTTCTGAGCTCATGTTAACTGAGGTTCAAAGAAAAACAAAAACAAAAACAAAAACCCACCACCACAAAGTCTGTGTTGCATACAACCATTTTTAAGATCTATGAACATCCCGACTGATTTTCCACAACACTTTTATCCCTCTCAGACATCAGATGTACATGCAAAAAAACCTGTAAGGAATAATACTGTTGGCAAAATTGGGACAAAGACAAGAAGTTGCCTTCAAGCAGAGAACTAATGTCATATTGATGGCAAAGAACTCCAAAGCACCTTGCAAAACTCAAAAGTAGACCAAAGGATGATAAATGAGCTTCAGTGTAGATACATGTAAGCTAATGCATCTAATGAAAAATAATCTAAATCATGTACACACCACGCTGGCATGACTTGGGGAAGAAATCTAGGAGTCCTTATTGACAGATCCCTGGAATTAATAGTTTTATGTCTAATAGCAACCAAAACACTTAGTGGAACATTTGGCATCAAGAGGAAAAGCATTGCAAACAAGACAGAGCACATTTATACAACCTTCTTCCACCCACTCCTCAAGCAGCGTGTGAAATTCCGGTCTCTGCATCTCAAGGACAGACTCTAGTCAGAGAAGGGCAAACAAAACAGTAAAGGATGCAGTGCCTGCTTGAGAAAAAGAAACGAAAGAGGCTCTTCAGTTGGAGAGAAGGCCGAAGTATGATATGATCAATCAAACCATGAAGGTGGTAAATAAACTAACATAAAACTTCTGCTTGCTAAATCCTCCAGTAATAGAACTAAGAAAAAATTAACAAACCTATTAAGACATCAGTTTATACAAGATTAAAGTGCTTATTTACAAAGCTAGTAGTAAACTTCTGCTACTTGCCACCACAGAGGTTGTGAAGGTAGTGAGCATCAGCAAGTTTGAAAAAGACAAGTTCTTGGTTGGCAGATCCACAAACGGCTCTGAAAACACTGAGCAGATACATACCTACTATACGTTATATGAAAACTAAGTATGCAGGAAAAGCACAAGCAAACAGATACATCAAGTGTCTAGGTATGCATACAGCCCCTAAGTAGCATCCCTCAAGGTCACCGTCAGGAAACCAAATCCTGAGTATGAAGGTCCACTGATCTGACACAATAAAGCTTTTCTGCTATTCTTAATTTCAGTTTTCTCTAATATCTTCTGTTAAGCTCTGGGGAGAAAAAAAACCCCAAAAAACAAAAAGCCACCTCAAGAAGTTATACACCTGTTTCTTATCCACCTAAGAACCACTGAAGGTTACAGTTCAGATCTGAATAACAGCAGACCTTCAGTATAAATTCTAACACGGAATATCCTACATTAAGCAGTAAATTAGTTCAATATTGTACTGGGTTTGTATTGACAGGTTTTAGTAGCAGAAGGGCAACACGGGTGTCTTCTGTGAGAAACTGGTAGAAGCTTCTCCTATGTCAAATAAAACTAATGCCAAGCAGCTCCAGTTGGACCTGCTGCTGGCTAAGGCTGAGCCAATCGGCAACGGTACTAGCACCTGTTCAATAACATATTTAAAAGGAGGAAGAAAGTTGCTGTGCAACTGCATCTGGAGAGAGGAGTGAGAATATGTGAGAGAAATAACCCTGCAGACTCCAAGGTCAGTGAAAAAGGAGGAGGAAGAGGTCCTCCAGGCACCAGAGCAGACTCCCATGCAGCCCATAGTGAAGACCATGGTGAGGCAGGCTGTCCCTCTGCAGTCCATGGAGGTTAATAGTGGAGCAGATAATAAACACCTGCAGTCCATAGAAGACCTCATGCCAGAGCACATGGATGCTCAAAGGAAGCTTGTGACCCCTTAGGAAGCTGGCACTGAAGCAGGCTCCTGGAAGGACTTGCGGAGAGAGATGAGCCCACACTGGAGCAGGTTTGCTAGTGGGACATGCAACCCCATCCGGACTGGAACAGTCTTTTCCTGAAGGACTACATCCCATGGAAATGACTCACGCTGGAGCACTGCGAAGACCTGCAGCCCTGGGGAAGGACTCCTGTTGGAAAAGTTTATGGACAACTGTCTCCCATGGGAAGGACCCCACCTTGGAGCAGGGGAAGAGTGTGAGGAGACCTCCTCCTGAGGGGGAAGGAGCAGCAGAAATAGCATGTGATGAACGGACCACAAACCTCATTGCCTGTCCCCCTGTGCCACTGGCAGGGAGAAGGTAGAGAAATCAAGAGCAAAGTTCAATCTAGGAAGAAGGAAGAGGTGGTGGGAAGGTGTTCTAAGATTTAGTTTTTATTTCTTGTTATCCTACTCTGATTTGATTGCTAATAAATCAAACTAGTTTTCCCAAGTCAAGTCTGTTTCATCCATGTCAGTAATTGTTGAATGATCTCTCTGTCCTTATCTGACCCCACAAGCATTTCATTATATTTTCTGTCCCCTGTCCAGCTGAGGAGGGGAAATAATAAAGCAGCTTTGATGGGCACCGGGTATCCAGGCAGGGTCAACCCACCACATACATCTTTAAAGAAAAATAAGGGCCAGACCCAAGAGGAAATATTTTAATTACTCTAGCCCGTGTGACCCCCACAAAGCCACAGATGTTGTTGCACAGCAGGATCAGCTATTTCAGTGGAAATGTAACTGCCTGCTGAGGGACAAAAGAAACAAACATCAGCCCCTCAAACAGCAGAGCTGCAGGACAGCTCAAAGGGAAGCAAGGTTAGGTGTGTCAGTCATTCACATTCTATACTACAGGAAGTCTCAAAAGACAGTAAGAGTTAAAGCTTAGTGGTACTCAGATAGCAGTCTTAACGAAAAAAAAAGCCAGTACCTAGAGGGTATTTTCTACCCTCTTCTACAGAGAGCATTTATACATGAAATAGGCAGATTATAACTGAAATATTTTGAGGCTACTGATGATACAGAACACCTTCTACAAAGCAAGGTGTGCTGACAACACTCCATAGAAATTAATAAATACAGCTCAACAGAGCTATATTTATGGTTTTAGTTGTATAGCACATTCTACATCCACTTCACTTTTAATCATTAGGTTCCTCTCCAGTATTCAGTAACTTCTTGTTATTCAGAAGAATGTATACTTAAGTATTTCTCAAATATATTTCTCAAATATATTTAGTGATACATGATGTTATATATTAAATTATACATTTAGATATGCATTAAATTATACATTTTAATTCTTAAGGGAATAATGAAGTACAGTTCTGATGATTAACTATTGCAGATATTTAGATAATTCCCAATAGTTTTGGAGGTTAAACCGAGAGCTACAAAAATCAGAATGCAGGGACTTAAAAAAAGTGTTCACCTGCTGCTACAGCTGCAAAATAGCTAGCAGTTTTACACTTCAGGTAATCTTACAAGAGAAGTGTGCTCATAAATGAGATTCACAATTCATCTCTGTATTAATACCATCCACAAGCAGGCCGAAGGCTCAGAAAGTCTCTTGTACATCCCTTCCTCCTTCTGGATGAACTCTAGAAACCTGATCCCAGCCACCAACACAACTGCAGTCTGCCCACCTCTGCCAAAATTTACACCTGTCTGCCTATCAGTCAAAGAACAACTCGCCCATCTTCATCTCTGCTACTCTTGAAGAGCTGTGTCCTCAACATCAGGAGCTCAGTTCCCATGTCCTGCTTAAGAGTATTTTTTGTTAACTTGGAAAGCATTCACAGGAGACACAGGAGCTGAGGAAGTGCAACCCTGGTCATTCACATACACCTATGACAGCGTTAGGCAGCAGCAGATACTATCACCATTTGGAAACACCTGAAGCCTGTGAGTAAGTGACAAAGGGAACTCGCGGATGCAGAGGCATTTTATACTTCTGGAATTCTGAAGAACTTCCATAAGTCAACGTTTATAGTCACTGTGTTTGCTGGAGACAGTGCTAACAGCTACAAGTCACTATTTTAACTGCAGTTCAAAAACAGCATTAGCTTTTCCAAACAGATCAGTGTACCATTTGAATGATGTAAAACAGCTAGGAGATATATCTTTCATTCATCCTTTCTATGATCATCTGCAACTCTTCAGTAGTTCAACTAAATGTACATATGTACTTAATTCTAAAAAAGCATGCCACTTTTTTTCCCTCGCTGTATCAAAAGAAATAATTTTCCTACTACTGATGGTAAATTACATCAATAATATTTTAGTATCCCGTCTTTATGTAAGCAACTAAATAGGCAGCAGGTTGGAGAATGTGATAGGATTGACTCCTTCAGTTCCAGATTTCTTATTATAACACAGACAGCAATACCTCCCTGTAAAAATTACAAAAGCAATTAGGAAAATCCAAGAAATGTTAATTTTAACAAGCGTCCTTTTATTCGAGAGGCATACTGATAGACTTATTTTCTTTTACAAAGAAGAAAACTACAAAAACCAAGGTAACAATCTCCAGAACTTCTGTGCTGTCCTCTAGCTTTAACTAGGTATGAGCATTATATAATGATAACAATAATGAATATTAGTAAGGCTATAGCTGATTAAAGGGTTTTAACAAGTAAATAGCTATCACATTTATAGTCACTTCAGTGGTGGGACAATCCCTGCTCCAGAAAAGTTCATTTCTTATTAACAAACAAAGAAGAGACATCAATAACAAATCGAGCACCCTCCTGAAGATATACAATTGAAATATTTTTATCTTTTAGAAAAGGTTTCCCAGCTACTTTTTTTTACTCAGAGTTCTTTAAACAAAAATAGGCTATGTAGCAAATACAGCGACATACATCCCCTGTATGAATGTCCTCCTGAGAATAATCCCTGTGAAATGAGTATCATGAATAGGCTACTCATGTGCTGAGGGTTATAGTTACTCCATTTATGAATCTGATTTTTAGACTAAAATTTGGTGTCACTCACAAGGAAAAAAGACAAAACCAAATGATTAGTGTTTGCAGCCTGTAATCTTTGCAAAAATTCTACCAGCCTCTGCCACAAAACACCATAAAAACTGGGATTTTGTCTCCTGAGAAAGCACATAAGACAAACACAGTTGAGATATGAGGCAGACTGGGACATACAACTGAGCACATATCTGACATTGCATCATGGCTATGTACAACGTACTTTGATCAGGATTGCTCTCTACGTTAACCTAAAATACTCTGAAGACATTGATTCAAGTCAACTAAATATGGTTTCTGAAAAAGCAGTTTGCCAGTGTGACATTTTCTGGATCTATCCAGAATCGGTGATGTGCAAGAAACTGAAATTTCATTAGCAATTTATGTTCTGTCAAAAATGTTATTTAGTGGATAAACATGTAGGAAGGGAACAATATGAACCTCTATCAGTCATAAATTTCACACTTCAAATCTTTCACACTTACTAGTGCCTGCCCCCCACTGTAAAACTGGGCTTCTGCTCTCCAGAGCAGACTGTGTTTGTAACAAGAGTACTTACACAGGGTGCTCACCCTTGCCATCTATCACATGATTTTAAAAAATTCTGAAAGCTTGTTATGCATCACGTGACTGAATGTGTCCTTATAACTGAAATAATGTATCTGAATACTCTGCCTCACAAAAGAAAGAACCAAATCAATACACTCCTATAAAGTAGGGAAGGAAGCCTACAGCTACCGAAGAATGAAAACCCTATCAAATTAAAGGCTCTTTTTATGTTTCCTGCAGACTGTTTCTTAATGTTTAAAATACTCAACCCATCACATGCAAAATAATCAAGAAATAACAGAAAGTATTTTCTCCTCAACGGTTAATTGAGGTTGCTACTTCACTTCCTACTGAATCAACAGCAAAACTCCTCTTAATTTCCATGACTGAAGGATCAGATCCATCATGGCAAAGTCTGACAGCATCCTAAGGATTCCTTACAATGTTATACAATCAAGACTCTAAATGTTTACATTAAGGATTATCTAAAGGGTGGTGGTTTTTTTCTAAATGAACAAGATTCGATGATACTTTGAAGCTTTCCAATATTATGTTCTATCTCTACAAGTACAGCAGGTTGAAGAACAATGAAAAAGAGTGCAGCCAGAAAAATGGGATTTCATCTTTGGAATCCCTCCGTCTAAGTAGCCAGTGGTCATATATCAACACTGACCATTACGCTCACTTTAAAATAACTTTTCTTTGAAATAACTGTTTTAAAAACTTTAAGATACAGCCTATGGCCACAACAAGACCACCACATTTCTTAGTTCCCCCGCGTGTGAATCGTCCAGCTAAGCGTCCGGGACGCGTTCGAGTAAAACTCTTCCCTAAATGGAAGTTCAAACCATTGACCCC
>NW_010417984.1:11039-24480 GCF_000710305.1 Buceros rhinoceros silvestris | reverse complement strand
ATCCATCCTCTAGAAAAAGATTTCAGCACTTACAAAACCAGTTGTCAGTATTCTAGGTAAAGTAAGTGTGTGTGTATGTTGTGCCTTTGGTGCGTATCCTAGACAGAAAGAAATATGAAATCAGGAGTATGGTTTAGGGCGAGAGCTTCCAGTCACAGGGGTTTGGATGTGCACCTGTGTATAGTTCTTGCACCCCTCTGTCTTTGCTCTTAGTCGCTAATAGTCACTATGAGGCAACCCGAACTTCAGAAGGAAGAAAAAGTCCGTTTATTCCCACTGACACTGCAAAGTGAAAAGTACGAAATGTTTGAAGAGCTGAACGTGCTGGTCTTCCTGTATTTATAGCTTTAAAAATGAGGGAAGGATTAAAACAAATAGGAATGGTCTCTATATTGGCTTCCCTGGAGGCAGTATTGTCTCCTGAATTTGAGGATTTGTTTCCTTTCAAGGACTATTTTAAAAATGTTTTTATAAAGCAGGGGTGAGTTACTCTGTGATCATTCAGGTCAAGTGACTTGCTGTATGCTTAATAACCCACGTATTTTATTTGTGCTGAATTTTAAATTTTTTTTAAATGAAGATCTCAAGTCAATACCTTAGACAGATTGCCTTGTACAGGGCATGTTAGATTGTCTTGAACAAAGTACCTTGCGTTTCATAGTTGGTATTTTTATTGCTATGATTTAGATTCACAGGGTGAGGGCAGCACTGTTCCTCCAGTGGCTTAGACAAGGGGAGGAGTAGGTGATCAATTCCCTTTTCTGGAGACTTTTTTAGGTACTTAAAGCCGCACGCTTAACTTATTCCTGAAGTATAAGTATTGCTATGCAGTATATGCGCAGCAAAGCGATAATGTTTTTAAGCACAGCATTTAACAGAACTATTCTCAGCATGACTTTGCAAGTATTCCCAAACTAAACCTACCAGTTGAGGTACTTCTTGTCATCGAAGTGAGTGGAGGTTTGTACAAGGCTCAAACGTAGCTAAAATCATACACTTTCAGATCAGCTCTTAGGGCAATCCTTTCGGCCTGGCCTTCTTGCTCCTCATGTCTTTCCACCTCCTCATGTCCATTCCCACTTTCTCAAGGTCCTGTCATGTCCTGTGAGACTTCTGCTGCCACCACCTTCTCCTTGGACTCATAGACCCTGAGAGGTAGTTTTTACCTAAAGAGTAGAGGGAAGGAAAGAGAAACCAGATCTCTCCAGCTACTTGGCGTTAGAAAGAGGAGGGACAGCAGAGGGATGCGAGTGCGCGGAGCAGGTGGGAGGAAGGAGGGAGGGAATCAAACCCCATCGCTGAGTGAAAGGTGAGTGCTTTGTCGACAGCTTAGAAAGGGTGAGTACTTAGCCCCACCTGCACACATGGCGTAGGTACCACTGAGTCCTGCCTTGCTGCCGGGGACACTGATAAGGTGAGAGGGTAAGGGGAGCTTGATATTTAAACAGCTGCCCTTGCTAGATGGGTCTCCAGGTTTATGTGTGTTTATATACTCAGAATGTAGGACTATTGTTCTGGCAAGTATTGTACCACTGGTTTTTGAATGTTCTAACGCAGGAAACAAAGCCTGGCTTGATAAGGTCAGTATCAGAAATTTAGGGTGTGTGATTTTTATTTTGTATTCTAGTTCATGGAGAATGTTTCCTTTTTTGCTTGATGAAACTGCTTTTGCAACATGTGTTGATCCATCTTTAATCCTACTTAGAAAGACCCATGGATATATCGGAGAGCAGAATCTGCTCCTGCTCTTTGGACGTCAGATACCCATTTCGCAGCTACAGGCTCAGCAGTTAAGCGTAGTACCCTTTAGTTGTGCCGCCCAGGTTGTTTCTCGCCCTTGCCCTAGTCGAACTATTCGGTGGACAGCCCTCCAAGTGCAGGGTTGTGGGGGATGTGGGAGGATGCTTTGCCACAGTTACTGCCCCTTCCTTTAATAACCAAGAAACAGCTGCAAGGGTAGGTAGATCCTCATCCTGCTTGTTGCAAGTGTGTGCATTTGAATTTTCACTAAGCTGTCTGCAGTGAACCAGAGTAAAACTAACAGGTGAAGGCATCCCAGTTATGTTCCACTCAGGTCATACGTGCCATGGTTGTAGTACTTGCTCTGCAAAAGATCAACCTGCGTGTTTACATCCAGAAGTGCAACCAGGATCACAGTGTATGGGTTTCGAGGAGATCTGATTTTCCCAGCAGATGCGTGCATGAGTGAGAGTCAGGCATCAGCATCTCCCGAGGGCAGGGCAAGGAAGGGACAGCTAGTTGCTCCACAAGGCTGCCTCCCCTCCCTCCCCGCAAGAGGCAGTGGTCCCATTTCAGCAATTAAGGGGAAAGGCGAGTTCCAAGACTTTGCAAATGGCTTTTAGAGGGATGGAGGAAATTCTTCTTCCTGACCCTGAAGTGTGTCTAGTTTTGGGGCCTGTGGTTGGGGGGAGGTGGATCCAAAAACCATGGTCTTGCCAGATCCCAAGCCTAATACCTTAGCAAATCTGCAGGTTTCTTTTGCTGAAAAGTGGAATATATTGTACTTTTGATGTTTCCAAGGACGTGGATGCTGCTGGTGTTGTTACATTGGGAACTGAAAGTGGGGAAACTCCAAAAACACATCCTATAAAGCAGGACTTGCAGATTAATCTTATGTTTGGCTGCCCAACAGAAATGGGCAGAAAGAGTCATTTTCAAGTGGATTTGTTTAATGTTGTGATTTTGATGTTTTTGTGATACTTCTTTGTTAGGTTACTGTTATCCCTTTTGAACAAGGCATCATCATGGGGTCTTAGGTGCATATAGGGGAAGGTCCTTGTTACTGACAGTGACGACTCCTTGCTCCCAAACCCAAGATTTCTTTGCAGCCCCAGCAGCACTTTTCCCTGTTGAGGAAGGTGCAGCTCAAATTTCCTTCTTATTTGCCATTATTTTTTAGACAAAGTATGTTATTTTGTTCAGGTCAAATTTGCAAATACGTTGCTGGATCTTAGTCTTTCTCTTTCCTGCCAGGTTAGTGTTTTTGTACTTTTCGTAAATCATTTGATTAACTGTTAAAACTGGAAGAGGCTGTTTGGCATTTATAAAGCTAACAAAACTTGAGTAACAGATGCAGTATATGAGATGACCTCTCAAAAAGGGAAGTGCAAAAGCCAGTAATGTTTTCCTTGTTGACAAACTAGTTTGAAAGATATTATTAATCCCTCACTTCTGTGCAGATGTGGCTTTCAGATTCTGAGCTGTTAGTATTTTTAACAGGAGAAGATCACAGCAGGAAAATCTCTCCAATCCAGTACTTCGGTTTCTTCAGGGAACTTGCTTGTCTTTCAAAATCTTCAGTTAGGTAACTGGCTGTAGTGTCAAAGTTTACAACAGAAACATGTCAGAAGGAGAAAGGAAGCTCTTGCTGAAATAGTAAAACCGCAGTAGAACTATTCAAAAAGTATGAAAATGTTGAGGTTGTATAGTGAAAGCAGGAAGATGATGAGGGCTAACAGATGAGACACCAGGGAGAGTGAGTTGCTTGTGCAGATCAGAACTAGATGGGTTATACTTCTGGCTTTGGGGCCTGAGGCTTTCCAAGTAGTGTTGATGAAGGTGAGACTGACTGGCAGATCCTCCATCTGGAAGAGCTGGTTGTGCCTGTCAGCCCCATGGCTGTGACTTCTGAAGCCCCATGCATGTGCAGTGGAAGGAGCAGAAGGACAGCCCTCTTGTGTGGGTCCTCTTTGGAAGTGGTCAAAGTTAAATCAGAATCTTTAAATTCAGAGTGTGTATTCATTAGTTGCATTGGAGGCAATTCTCGTGTTGGACTGTTGCTTCTGGGAAAGACAGCCTACTGTGGAATAGTTGAGGCTTTCCTAAATAGCTGTGCAGAATCTTAAAGTGTGGATCTCACAGCTGTTGTGTAGTGCCTGCCAGGTTTGCTCGTTATAAATGGCCTTGCTTTGCCTTGAAGGCAGAGGCTTAGCAAACTGAGCACTCTCAAAAGCAAACGTTGCAAGTATATATATTTCTATTTTTTTTTTCTTCCTTAAGGCTCAGCTGTACTTAGTTTGCGGGCAAACTTGAGTTACTTTATTTATGGACACATTGTGCTGCCCTCCAACAGAGATGACCCCTCGCTCCCCCCCGTCCCCTAGCAAGTCATCTGCCACTTGTTAATGTGTGTGTTAAACACACTTAAGGACTCTTACTGAGATGTAGATACCATTTTCATCAGGCTGAGGATGTGCTGATTTTTAACCCAGGGTAATCGTTGCCCATCAGCCGCTCTTACACACTGGTTTGTGGTCTAATTAAAGCACCCAGTCGTGCTCCCTGTTACCTTGTCACTTTGCTTTTGACCTGCAGTGAATTAGTCAAGAGCAAATCCAGCTTGAATTCTTTGCTCTCTGTGCGTATATGTGTAGGTCTCTCTTCTGGCTGCTGCAACAAAAGAAAAAATGAATTTCTTTTCCCAGGAGACTCAGGTCAGTGTTGCTGGAGGAAAAAAGTTTCTGCTGAATTTGGTGTTTGTGGCAGATGACAGCAAAGCCTCACTGGGAGTTTGAAGTCCATGGCTTCTCTGAGCACAACATGAGGAGGGTTGCTGCTGAACTGCTGTATTTTACAGCCACGAGGGAATAAACCACTTCCATCTTGCTGATAGCAGAGCCTCTGCTTGCTTGGCCTCTGGAAAGCCAAGAAACAGGTGTAGTTTGTGAAGCTTGGGAGATGGCTGCACCTCAGCTGGGTCACCGAGCTCCTCTGCAGACCCATAGAATGTGATGCTCCTAGAAGGCAAGTATGTATTGAATTACTGGGCCATTACCTGTATCATGCTGCACTGGTAAGCAGATCGGCCTTCCAGCTTCCTTCTCCTTCCTTCCCAGTGATAACTGTGACACCAACAGAATTAGCAAAAAAACCTGTCTAAGACAATTTCAGTTTAATAGCAGATAGACCGTCTCACTTCAGCTCCACTTAACGTCAGGGGTTAAGTGGGGAGGAGAGATTTGTGAGATGTACTTGATAAGTTTAAAGATGAAAAAGCCTCACTGTGAAGGAGGGGAGGAAGGAACTGCAGCAGAGCTTCACGCTGTCAAAGCCTCTGCTTGCACTTCTGGGTGTGCATCCCTTCATTGCTAGCTGTCCAAGGTGAAAATTAGCTCTCTATCAAGAGAAGCTGGTTCAGGAAAAGGTGTGCTTTGATACTGGCAAATTTTCTTCTTTAGCTTAGCTTTCCTCCAGTATGCAGAACTTGCTGCCCAAGTCTCATCATGTAGCGCTGTTGCTTTGATGCATACCTGTGGTGTACATGTGCAGTGATGTGAGAAGAAGCTCCCTTAACTGTAGGGAAGCATTGTGTGTAAGAAGAGAGCAGGCCACTGCTGGAGGATCACTTTGTCCATGTGTCTAAACGTTGTGCTAGCTTAAAATGGAGATGTGTTCTGCTGCATGCTTCTGTGCCTTTCTTTTTCTGACCTTTGGATTCTCCCCAGAGCCAAGTTTTGTTACTGCCTTTGGCTCATGTAACTTGTAGATGTAAAAGAGTTTCTGAATTCCCATACTGGAGATTTCCTTTCTTAACCACCTCTCAGGAGCTGCCTGCTCAGTATCCCTTTTGTATTCCTCTCCTGTACCTGGCCCAGCTTGTTCAATTGTATTGTTTCCCTTTTAAGGAAGAGGGGGAAAAGCAGCATTTGATATAATTTGCAAGGTTGGTGACAGGCTGTTTGTAAGCAGCTTGTGATTGCAGGGTGTCCTGCGTGTCCTGTTCACAGTTGATGTGAAGGTGACATCAATGTGACTGAATAAATCTTGCCACTGTGACTCCAGAAATGCTGGGTATGAGTTGAAGGAGTAGCTAATGTAACTGAATGTGAATGAAATGTTGCATTCTTGGCATTTCCAAGTTTGTTTTCAACTGTCGTGCTTGTGCCCATCCTTTCTTTACCTCCTGCATCAGATGTTACAACCTAAAAATAAAATGTGTTGTGCAGGGGAATGGGAAGCGACATAGCACAACAGATTTTGGCTTTCCTTACCATCACACCCGTGCTTGCACTGCGCTGAGAGGCTTTCTTCTGGTCGGTGAAATCCATCAGAGTGGTGCAGGCTGTTCATCGTGTTACTGAGATTGAGGTGATGCCTATCTGCTCTCTGGCCTCTAGGTAATTCAGATGCCAAATAAAAAATAAGGAAGGGGATTGAAGAACAAAAGGTTGTTATAATTTCTCTTAGATGAGGATAACCCTTGTAAATCTTTGGAAGTGAATATATTTGTTTTCTGTGCTGACATCTGCAGTGGCTTGAAAAGGGCTCTTGGTGAGGCTGTTACACCACTAATTTAAACCACTGATAGGGTGCTGGCAGTGGTTGTTTGGCACGTCTGTGGTAGACTGCATTAATTGGCCTAGTGGGATAGCTGTGTCGTTTGACCAGTGTTTGGAGAGAATTTGAGTGGGCAGAGAAACTGAAGGTCGCTTTTATATTCCAGTCCCTTTGCTTACTTTAGTATTGACACGTAAATGCAACAGTACTTTGCCTATTGCTCTTTGTACTGACTGGCAGCAAAGATTGAATTTTCTATGGCTCTTGAATTTGACATATGAAACTTGCTACAGCACAGGTGCCTATTGCACACCTACTTAAATATGTTTCAGAATTAGGCTTTCTCTGCCAGTAGGTTTGTAAAGCATTTGTCTTTTGGAGAAAAAAAAAATCTCATTTAAAGATTGCAGGGTCTTGTGAAACTTGGAAGTGTTGTGTGGTCCTTTTGGTTTATGAGAAATGACTTCTGCACCTCCTGTGCTTTCAAAGGTGGAGTACGTTTCTTTTCCTTTTTTGTTTTTCCTTAAACTTAAGATTTAAAAATCTTGTGTGACTTGCTGCTTTTGCTGTTAATACCTCGGGAAGTACTACAGATGGTTTTGTATGTTGTGTTTAAGCAAACCGACTAATTTTGGACTTAATATGCTTGGTGTTGACTACTTTTCTTCCTGGTGTAAGGAAAAACTGGAAAATGACGTCTGTTTGGTTTTACCGTTGTGGTGGTCTTGCAACTTGTTCAATACTAAGTAATAATGTACTCCTGGCTTTTTAGAGCAAGACTGAAATTGTCTGTGTTCTTACATAAATGTTGGGATTATTTCTGCAGGCCAATGTCAGGAGTCTCATCAGAGACTTGTAATAAACTTGCTACCTTTTGCTTAGAACTCTTGAGCCTTATCTAATATTCTTATCTAAGTGTTGCATGAGACTGGTCTTGGAAAGCAGTCTTGCAGGGCTGAAGTTAACCTCGTGGAAGGTAAGAACCAAGCTGACTGAAGTTTATTCCAATTTACTTTCTTTGGCACTTTTTTTGTATATTGGATTGTCTGAGTTTTATTACTTGCAGTTCCTGTTTGTCTGAGGTCTCTGACCACACCAGGCAAATTCCAGTTTACAAGGCAGTGTGAGTAAGACTTTTTGTGAAGGTCCATGTGATTTCTAGTACCTTACAGGGAAATGGCTTATCGAGCTGTAGGGCTTATTTTTCTGCACATGTGTTTTTGGTAATGCCAAAACTTGCCGTTTCTTTGCCCTGGTGCTGTGTAGGCTCTCCTACTGTTTTTTAACATAAAAACATAGAAGTATATAGTGTTATCTATGAAGTTAGCAGATCAGGAAAAAAAACTGCCTTACCTTCCAGATCACTGTTTCAAAACTTTAACTTTTATATTTGGTTAATTTTACATTTGTAATGTAGCTTGAGATAAGTCCATTGATTAATTAGACAGTTTATGGAAGCGAGGAATTGGTGCAGAACCAGCCTGGGGTTGGGATTTCCTTGGCAAGGGCATGCAAGGAATCCACAAAAAAAAAAGGCATCTAAAGCTCTGGGATTTAGCCTGCAGTGCTACATACCATGACATTACAGAAAAATGCACTGTCAGTAACTACTCAGAACCAGTATAGTGGGGCTGAAGACAACTGTCCCTCACCCCTTCTTTTTTCTTTTTTTTTTTTCTTTTTTCCCCCAGGCTAGATATCTTGGTCTTTGCAGGAGGGTACAGCACATCTGATTTAGCCTTTGCTATTCTGTGAAAACGGGGATCAGGAATCAAATATGTTGAGAGCATGTCTACAGCATGTCTTTAAATGAGGAGAGCTTTGAGCTGGAAAAGGAGATGCTTCTTTGCTGGTTTTGAACAGTAATGTTCTTAATATTTCCTTCTTCAGTTCTGTACCCCTGAGATGATTGAGTAATGCCGAGTTATGACTGTTGTTTGAAAATCTCCCATCGACTGTCATGCTTTTGTCCCTGGTGACCAGTGTGGTTAATTCCCCTGTTTTACATAGCAACCAAACTAATGTGCTTTGGGCAGAGTAGTTTTTTTAAGGTGGGTGTGAGTATTGTAAGGTGTAAATGCAGTAGATGATCTGCTGGCTAGCTGGATTTCACTACGGCAAGTCGAATTGTGGACCAGGCTGGAGGGCAACACCCTTTACTTTTTGTAGTGGTTTTCCAGAGCCTGCTTACCCGGGAAGACTCTGTCAGTTTTGGTTTACCCTGCTGCTCCATCAAGTCTTTCCTACTGGTTAGTACAATAATTTGCTCTGAACAAAGTGAGCAAGAGTAAAATGGTACCCTTGCTTTGTCCTCTGCTGCTTCTCAACCTTTCTATATGCTTCATTTTAGCATATTCTTAAGAGCATTGCCCTTTGCTTTTTTCTTTGTAGTTTTGCTGTAGCAAAGCAATCGTTTTATAGCTGTAAATTCTCAAGGAAGAAAGTTTCTGGCAGTACCTTTAGGAGTTACAATTCTTTACTGTGCAAATGCTGAATTCTATGACTTGTTTTAATGTTTTGCAGAGCTAAAATACATTTGGATAAACAGCATTTCACATACTGTATTGACTGCTGTATTGACTGAGACTGCTTACGGGCAACCTTTACTCTCAGGGTGGAATGGAGCCATCGTGAACATTGCAACGTGAACAAGGACCTCTGACGTAGTTGAGGGCCAGGAGTGGAATGTAGCGGTGCAAGTCTCATATCTAAACATTAATTTTGTTCAGCATATCACACTTCAAGCCATTTATTGTATGAAAAATTACTGGCATGCATAACCAGCTAATTTTTTATTTATGGAACAGTTTGCAGTAGTTTTTCTTCCCAAAATTGCTACTGAATGTTGCTGTGTAGTAAGTAGGAGCAGCTAGAAACATATCTGAGGAGTGCTGGCTTAACACCAGCCTGATCAGGTGCCACTGTAGAAAACCAGACCACAAGCGGTGGCAGAAATGCACTGGTAAGAGGAGCTAGTAGGTATGGTTTAGCCCTGACACCAGCAGATGTACGTTCTCCTGCTATCAGCCAGCAATGTTGTCATTTGTCATTCAGGCAGTGCCATCCTCAGTTCTGTCACCTGTTGGGATGGTTGCTCCTCTGTCCTTTAATTCAGTAGTCTGTTTAAATTCTGAAGGAAGTATGAAGTATGTTGCTGACATTTGTTGAACATGGCTAGCACATTAGAGGCCAAAGTGATCAACTTTTTTGGGATATTGGGATACTTCTTTGCCAGAGATGATGCCTTGTGAAAGAACATAAAAATCCGTTGTTCTACCACTTTTAGTGCTTGAAAATCTTAGTATGGCATTTAGTAACGGAGGAACCTATTGGGATAAAGTCTATTTCTGTATAGTTTTTTCTTGCCAGAGGAAAAGCACTTTTCTGGAATTTCTTATTTTATGGTAAAGGTTTTCTAAAGCATCTCCTATGTGTTATTAACGAGTGTTCTCAACATGTGGATTGTAACCTGGCTTTTACTTATGAGCGAGAGCTGAGAGAGGAAACCCGATAGCTTGTGACCACTTTAGGTAGTAGTGTAAAAGTACCTGCTTCTGTAAGTAGACTGAAAGTGAGAAACAAGGATTTTTTTCCCACCATGTCAGTGTGGGAGATGAGATACAGCAGTAACTGGAATCCTAAGCAGAGAGCAGCGACACGTAGACTCCCCTCGCTGCACAGTGCTGGACCTGTGGAACTCCTTGCCAGATAATGTTACAGACACAAAGAGTTTAAATGGGGATCAGGTTGCGGGGCATGAGGAAGCTGAGCTTGGATGAGAGAGTCCCCAAGGGTTACCAGATACAGGCTCAGGAAAGTCCTGGAACTGAAAGTAGTCAAAGCCTTACAGAGCCTTGTCTGATACAGGGCACACGCTGTTAACCTGCTTTTACATGCCGATGGAACTGATGTAGCAGAACAGCTTTAACATTGGGCTCTTGTTGTTGTTGTTGCATGGGGATATAACGAAAATAAAAGCCCTGAAGTCTGAGGTGATGGAATTTGAGGATTGTAATAGTGGAGGCAAATGCCAGACTTTTAGTTGTGTGATGACAGCACCAAAGGGAATATCTGTGAAAGGTAGTCACTGATTGTGGGTATGTTGGCTCCAGCCTTGGGGTGCTGCAGGAGCAATACCTTCTGTTTTTCGTTTTTACAGCCTGCCTTTGATTCAGTTTTTCTGGGCATTAAGGTGAATTGAAAAGGAGGTTAAAATGGGGTAGCTGCCCAAGCATCACATAAGTGGCAGTGTTTGCTGTTCTGTTATCAGTATAATTACCTTGCAAATCTTCTGTTTAGAATAGATGCCCATACGGAGTATTGAATGATATTTTAAGAGCTTAAAGAGACTTAATGAAGTTTCCTTTGTAAATTTCGGTGTTGCAAAAAGCACGTTCTTGTATACTCAATAGATCTTTAAGGTCTATGGTAATGCAAGGAAAGCTGCTTGGGCACATTTTAAGTGTATTTGCCAGAGGAGCGTATTTTCTTCAGTGAAGATCTTGGTGTAAAGCTTGAACAGTAAACACAAAACATGTCAGCATGTCTCTCCAGCTGTCCTGTTAAGCATCTCCTGACCTTCTTGCCCAGAAGAACCATCTGCACCCACTGATACTTCTGGAATTTGATGCACCGTGTGTCCTTTGAGGAGCAGTCAGGCCAGGGTGAGCTGCTGTGTGCCTGTGACACAGGGCAACTGACAAAGGAGGCATTCAGTCACCAGTGAAGGATCATGTTCCAGAAGTGAATCTGAACTCATGCTGTTAATCCTGCTGGAGCATGAAAAACACACAACAGATCTGGCTTTGTGCCCTGCTTATTTGCCTTAATCTCTCCAGACTTCAGTCTATAAATGACCCTGTCTCTCTGACATCCCTTTGAGGTGTTCATGTAAGTATACCAGCATCCATCCTGGTCTTCCCTTCTTCCTATGCCATCATCACCACTACTCTGCGGGAGCCAAGTTCCAACTAGTGAAGTCTCATATTAATTGTTCTCATGTTAAAAGCTGAAAAATCTGAAGTCTGAGAAATACAATTTCTCAGCTCTCTGGTTAATGGAGGTTGCACCCCCTTTTGACAAACCCAGTTATTGTGATTTCTCTTTGTATCAGCTATTAATTTGGAACAACACTTGCAAAGATGGAATATGTGTCAAAGCAATTGCAAAATGGGAAGAGCTAAGTTTAAACTGTTGTGGTTTGTTTCCAAATTGGTCAATAACTTGACAGGAATGCTTTTGGATGTGAAGGTGTGAGTTTAAATACAGCGTGAATTCTGACATGTGATGTTGCTTGCAGATTGAGGTGAACCATTTCTGTCTCCGTCCCCTTAGCAGAAACATGTACACCATCCTTGTCATGGAGTGATCAGCTTTTATGCCATTTGCCTCCAGCTCCTGTAAAGCCAGAATAGGCATCAGTCAATGGAAAGCGATCCGTACCTTGCCAAACACAAGTTGGTAAAAACAAGCATTGTAATAGGCAGTTTGAAGTAGTTCCTATTGGTGGCAGAAGACAGGAAATTTCACTCATCTTATTGTCTGTCCCAAGCGTGTCAGCGAGGTCCGTAACTCTGGTCATACACTGCAGGTTGTACTCTGCATTTCTCACTGCTAACATGTTTGCATAGTGAACTCTCAGTGTGTGTTGTGTGAAAGGTCCCAGAAGGGGAGACTTGTCACTTTCTAGTAGCTTTTAGGAAAGAGGCCTGTGACTTTTTATGAGTAGGTTTACTGGTCACGAGTTGAGGGAGCCATTGGTGGGTTTGCCAGTAAGCCAGGAGCGTGTGTTTCGGAAGGAAATGTTGCAGCAGACAGCATTTCATTCATAAAGATGTTAGAACATTATGCCTTGAGGACTATCAAAGCTGAGGCTTTCAGGAAGGTCCTTCTCATAGATACATATGTGTATGTGGACTGCTAGTGTGAGTTGTATGTAGTGGAAACTTCCTTCCGAGTATTGATCCAGAAAATATGATCTATCTAAATAACGAGACTTGGGGTTTTTATAACCAGAGGAAATTATCTAGATAGATCTGACTGTGAATATCTTGAAAATGACCTAACTATAAGGTAATGGCAGTGTGTTTTGTTTTATTAATGTTTTCTAACCTGGAAATACCTTGCTTTCTTAGAATTAACTAATCTTAGCTTTTTATCTTCGAAATATTTTCAGTCGAATCTCAGAAATTTTGAGCATCACATCCTGTAGGCGCAGTAATACCAGTATGCACCGAGTCACTTCTTGGTGTCCTGGCATCCATCTAGTGTAAAGATTTCCAAGTGTCTCTTGGCACCCTGAGTGGTAAGGAGACTCCTAGCAGTGTTGGGGCCAGATTTGTGGACAGGAGTGTGTCCTGTAAGGTGTGAGGTAGTTTTTTTTGTTTTGTTTTGGGTTTTTTTTTGTTTGTTTGGTGCTTTTTGAAGGCTAATAAACAAGAAAGTGAGGAGGAGATCTGAGAAGGAGAATGAGTATTTTGGAAACAGGGAAAAAGGCCCTGTTAATGGAATTGTTATTTGTTGTGTAGTCGTGTGATAGACCTGCTATGACATAAAAATAAATCTAGGCAACAGGCAAAGAGGGTTTTGGATCTGTTTTTTTTTTTACTTACTGGAAGTGGATTCCCCCTGTATTGTATCATGTCCTCTCTGCTTGTAGTTATTTAGTAAGAGACCTTGTTGTCTTAACTGGTGCTCGTGCAGTTGTCTTCCCCCCCTCATCTAAAAATTATATTTTACCTTATTTACAGCGTAAAATGGAAATCAAGGCTTGTTTGTTGTTGGCTGGCTTTGAACAGGCTAGTGCAGAAAGTACACAGAAGTCTAAAATGTGAGACTGAGCACGGTTGTGTACTTCTGTGCTAAAAGTGCGAATTTTAATAGTGAGGAGAGCATGCTTGCTCCAAACAGTATCTGTCATTGGTTGCTGAAGTCTTTCGAGCTTCCTCCCCTCAGTTTTGTTTCCAGTCCTCCATTTAGGACACTGGGATACTGGAAGAATTAAACAAAGGTAATCCCATGAATAAATCTTGATAATTCATATAGTTATGTTGCTGTCGGTCATGATTACAACAGTTTTCTCAGGACTTTGGGACACTAGGAATGAGTTTGCTGTGTGCTAGCTGTTTTGCTGCCGTCTTTCCCT
>NW_010417984.1:3214-10942 GCF_000710305.1 Buceros rhinoceros silvestris | reverse complement strand
TCCCTACAAGAAAGTTGCAGGGGATCTTTTTGTGCTGCCTCACCAAGCACTGATTAAAAATGTGATGTGTCTAGCAGGGGGAAATTATCTCTAAAGCTTCCTGAAATGGAAATAGGAGCTAAAAAAAATTTAGCTTTTTTACAGTTAAGGACAAAAATGTAAAGTGGAAGTTACCCTAGCAAAAGGGTGGGGGAAGAAAGTAGTATTTAAATAATGGTTCCCTACCGCAGATCTGTCTACATAAAACAGATAGAGGTCATTCTTTTCTTACATGTGCTTTCATGGGGAGTGAGAGCTACGTTATGATTAGCTAGTTATGATTTTATCGTCTCTGCAGGAAGAGTGCAAACAACTGTTGGTTAGGAGCAATTCAGAAACCAGTTCAGTGGTTAGCATGTCTTTGGAGATGTTTTCTGTGCAAGATCTGTATCACAAATTTTACTGGCTTCCTATGTATAAAAAATTAACTGTGAGGAGGATTAAAATGGTGTCTTTAGACATTGGCTAATCATTCTGTCAAAATCCCTTATGTAGTCAAAATTAATAGGTTTAAAGACATCTTTAATCCACAAGCGTACCGGGTTGGCAGACTTGTGCAAGTGATCTCTTTAGGCTGAACTTCAGTGTGTCTGACAAGTGAGAAGGAAACACGCCAGTGAAATGTGAAGATAGGCCTGCCTTCCTGTGCCAGGGCGTGAAACCAAGGCGTTGCTCCAGTCATCGAGGTGCCTTTTCTAAGTAGCGGTTGGTGGCTGGTTAATCTACCCTTTGCAGACACTCCTGATCCGTGCTGTTTGTGTTGGATAAGGAAGTAAGACAACAGTCTACTCTTGCTCCTTTTGCAACGGTGCTGCTTGCATACACGTGTTAAGTGGGAAGGAGAAGAGGAAGAGGGGAATCCTCAACTCCAAACCTTCATGTCTGTGCTTTGCAGGCACAGCTGGAATACAACACAGGAAGACATTCTCACTTCTGGAAAGTCTCAAAGTTACTCTTGTTATTAGATGTGGACACTTACTCTCCAAAGTCATGTGGACGGTTGGTTCACGTAATTCTGCATAGATGGTAGTATTTACCTGAAAAACATTTGAATATTTAAAAATAAATAATTTGCTCTTTATGGAAATCCTGCAGGTTTCTGCAAGTTGTAGTCTATTTAAATGCATCAGTCAGAGATGCACCTTCAACACTAAGCCTGTCCTAAGCTTGAGGCTGTGCTGGTTATGATTTATTAGATCAGGTGTTGTAAAACGGTGCATACGTTCTGAATAAGCTAACAATGTACTAGAGGGGTTTTGACAATGACTGTAGGTTTTAGGTTTATAGGTTCATGCAGTGAACAAAACTGGTGAGTAACTTCAGATGTTAATCTCCATAGCCTGAAAAACATCAGAATTACTTCTCAGCTGGTGGTTCTGCATTAAGGAATGTTGCAGATGTTAGAGCAAGTGCTATCACAGAAAGAGCGGAATGTTACATTATATGCTAGAATAGAAGTGAGCTTCTCTGTCGTTAAGGCTCGCTATTGCTTAGCAACTCCAGAAACTGAACTACTTCTGTAAAAATATTAGCATACAGTTTAAGAAAACTGGGCCCTGAACTTGGTAGCGTGTAGCAGAGCAGAAGCCACTGCTGTGCAAACAGAAGGGGCTTCTGGGCGAAGGAGTGGAGGATGGAGGAGTTTGACGTACAGACTAATCAATTTAGGTAAGGTAGAACTTCTATTTTCTGAAAAGTACACAAAAAAGGTTAATTCAAAAAATACAATGAAGTGCTATGTGTGACATAAAGATAGGAATGAGCTCTAATCAAACCTTGCCATACAATTCTGCTGTCAGAGTAACTTTGGTAGTAAACAAAGCTAACTGTCAGCGTGAATTGCTTCTGCTTTCTCCTAACTGGCTCAGAAAGAATTGTGGCAGAAAACGTGTCCTTACGGGGTTTGTATAAATATATAATATATCCTGAGGAGTAAGAGGCTACAGCTGGTATTGAGCACCTTGGGAGTGCTTGTGGTGCTCAGCTGATCCGTAACTTGCTCATTGAAAATACGTATTTGTTTGAGTGCCAGTTCATGCTCCATCGCCTCTTGGATCGGGGGGGAATCGCTTTTCCTAGAAGAGCGGGTATGCAGCATTTGGAGCTTTCCCTCTGGATGTGGGGAGAGGAATGGCAGCCTGGTTTTCTCACCGTTCGTGCTGATGCTGCTCTCAGCAGATGGGCTGCTTTTTGGGCTTCACCAAACTTGGCAGATGAGTGAGTGCCTGTGAGCAGAGAGAGTATGATGTGTTTGGGAGGGTGGCTGTTGTTGTAAGTGCAGTTACTCATGGAAACAGGGCCTTCCTCCTTACTGAAGATGTGCTGGTGGGTGTTAATGTGATGGATAACTTCTTTTATGTTTTGTAAATGTTATCTCTTATTACTACAGTCCTACAGCAAACAGGCCAGCTCTGCCACTGGCAGTGCACCATGGCTCTGTCTGGATGGACAAAAGCCATCTGACTTCCAGCCTGTTACAGTCTTTTGGCTGCTGGAGGCTGAGCTTGGTGGGTGCTCAGATTGGGTTGGATGTTTGGGGGTGGGGGTGGGAATTGGGTGCGTGCCTGATGGCATCCTCCCAGAAGCACTTTGATATATCAATCTTGAAGATGAGGCAAGAATGCAGTATAAAACCCAAAAGTGAATTTCCAAGTAATGCTAAACATAGCTAAAAAGGAGTCCATGACAGCAGAACTGCAATGCTGCAGATTGAAATCCGTATAACTGGCTGCCAGGAAGCAGGCATTCTGCTTCAGCAAGGAGAATTCCTCCTCCGCCTCTGTCTTGTTTAGCCTGTATCCAGGGCTAAACTTTAGCAGTTGTTCTCTCGCCTGATGACCCCTCCCCAGCTGAGAAGAGGGATTGTGAAAAGGAGAGGAGACCCATGGGTTGGAATGGAAACTGATTTAATGGCACAGCCAAACTAATGCCAATATGAACCACACAAAGTTATACTCACCCCAGCAAATGTATGGCAGTCACAGGAAGGCAGTCCTTGGGAGCAGGTGGTAGGTGAGCCTCGCCAGGTGTGGAGAGAAGCAGGGTCAGGAGGAGCCTGAGCAAAAGGAGGAGTCCAAGTAGGAAGCAACCCCCCCTCCTCAGCAGACTTCCCCCTTTATACATGAGCATGACGTTTATGGTCTGGGATACGCTTGTGAGCCAACTCGGGTCAGCTGCCCTGGCTGCCTCTGAACTGCTGTTGGCCTGCAGACCGTGGCAGGCCTGGGATTCTGTCCCAGTGAAACCAGGACACTGCCCACCCAGTATTTGAATGCAAGCGTATGAATCACACCTTTCTAACTAATGTGAATGGAGCAGGGAGACCATCTGGTTTTTCCTTATCCAAAAGATTAATTGAAGTACCCTGCAGAGACCTATGTGAAAGAGGGATGGTTCCCTTACAAATCTCACTCCTGCTTTTGTCTTTCTTGAAAGCTGAGGGGATTGGATAAAAGTGTATTTGCTTCCCAGCCATGAGGGCTGAGTGGTTTGTCTGCTGCTGCTGGCTCTAATGTTTGCCTGTGTGGAAGTTAGATAATGGGGATGGAGAGAAGCCTGTTACCTGGGTGCTGCCATCTGAGGATTTTGGTCATATGCATTTTGATTTTTACAGTTTATTTTTGCTTTAGTGCAAGGGCTTCCTCTCTCTCATAAATGATCTTGGTTATCTTGAAGACTAGCAGAAGACACTTTCAGTCTTCCTTCGTTCCCCCTGCATCAGCTTATTTGTAAGAAACCTGTTATCTTGTGCAATGCTTAGTTCAGAGCCTGGGTGATTTTACCAGCTCCCTTCAAAGACAATTTCAAAAAGAATTTCTTTAGTTTGTACTCCAGGTGGCAACCCATATCCCAAGAGTTGTTCTACCTGATTGTTCTTTTAGTTGAAGAAAAGGTGCTCTGGGTATTGCTGGAACTGGATATATGGCTTTCAAGAGTGAAACACTGAGAGTCCCATGACATTGGGAGTAGATGGCTTTTGGTCTGTGGTGACCATTTGTGGTCAGTAGCCCGTTTCTGGCAGTTCCATTTCCCACGTTGTTCTGGGGGTAGCAGTCTCATCTAAACCACTCTGGAGCAGGCTGGTAGGAAGAGGAGCACATGTCCAAGATACACTCCTGCGGGAGGGCTGGTGCACGTAGGGGGTAGTGGATCTGCTCTCTGTGGGATGCCACACAGTGGATGAAGCAGTAATCCAGGCCTCCTCCAGATTCAGTGAAATCTGCTTATAGGCCTTATTTGGACACAGGAATCTTCTCTGGTTGTGTCCTTTGGGAAATACTGTTTTTAAAATGCAGCTGTCTGTGTTTCCAAAGTCTTTACTGTATATCCCAGTTATTGGCAGATATCGAAGTCATCTTCACATTGTAGTAACTCCTAATATTTTAATAGAAGGCTTGTTGTTAGCTCTGCTTCTTAATTTGTAATTATTTGTTTGGGTTTTTTAATAGTGACTCTTATGACCACATGAGAAGCATCCAGCAGCAGGTCTTCTGAGCTTTGACTCTGATATCCGTAGTGAGCTGCTAACCCGATGAATCGAGTGCTCTGCATGGAAAAGCAATTTCGGGTAAGTAAATGAATTTTGCATTTTTAAGCACATGTGTTTTGCAGTGGTGTGGTTTTTTCCAATATTTTGTTTAATGTAAACTGATATCAAATGTGACTTGAATTTGGGTAGGTTCTTGATTTGGACTTGCACGGGTAGCATTTTGCTTTGGATTAATCATTTGTGTGTGTGTGCTAATGGCAGTTCAGCACTGGCAGTAGTCAGTGCTCCTCACTTGTGTATTTGCATTGTCTGACGTACTGTTCTACAGGTGCCTGGCACTGTTTCTTTTGGCATCTGTACTGTCTGGTTTCCTTAAGTGAGGCTTTCATTTAAAAGCATGCCTTAATAGAGAATGTGATGATTCCCTCCGTTTTCTGTTAGCTTAGATATTGCTTGTGCCAGCCTGGCACTCCATTCAAGAAAAAAAAATAGTGTAAACGGTCTAACTCAGTACTAAATTGTATAATCTTAGAAAAAGATAACTAAAGATCGCTTAGATAGGTTCCTTTTTTCTGCTTCCAGATAAAGATAACAGAAACAAAGCTTGAGAAAATATAGGTTGCGTATAAATGTTCCAAAAACTCTACTCACAAGGAAATCTTTGTCCTTCTGGCTGTTGAAACTGGAGTGACGTATTGGGTAGACAACCAGACTGGTGGCTGGAACACCTGGTTTCTGTTCCTAGTTCTGGCCTTGATGTAGATGAATGACCTGCAAGGAGGAAATAAATGGGACGTGTGCCCTTCCTTGCTTCTTGTAGCTCTATAATTTTTTCTTCTAATAAACCTTTGAAGCTGGGCAAGGATTTGCTGAAAGGCATCTTTTAAGATGTTCATGGTTTTGTTGGGTTTGATCAGTGCTGGAAAGCTCCATGACTGACTTATGAACTAAAGGTGGATGTGTTGTAAGAAGTAGAAAATAAAAGTAGAACTACTTGCAATAGAGATTTTGAGAGTGTGTTTCAAATTGTTACGTGTTTGTTTGTAACCTGAGTGACTAGCACATTGAATGAAACCAAGTCTTCCATTTGTGCCTTCCATTCATAGTTGGGAATGCTGCTTCCTTTTTTCCCAAGCATTCTTGAATATTAGTGAGACTGAACTGGCTGATTCTGAGAGGCTGTGGTGAGAGATGGAGCAGAAAAGTAGAGTTCATTTGTGATTCTTCCTAATGCAGTTGTAATTCTTCCTGCAGATGCCATGAGCAAATTTGTTTTGGGGAAAACTGGTTTTAGCTCCTCTCCTACAAATGTCACAGTACTTCATGTCTCTAAATCTGAAGTGTTGTACAATTAACAAGTGGAGTAGCGCTTCCACGGATATTGTAAGAAATACCATCGGTAGTCAGAAACTGAAGCCTGGGATCTGCCTTTTTTCACCTTCTGTACACAATAGGCAACACCTTTTACAGCAACACCGAGCTGACCTGCTGCTGGTGTTACCTTCACTCTCTGGGAAAGTGTGGACATCCTTCTCATTTCCCATTTGACTCCCCTACTAGCCTTCCCCCTGACTTTTCCCAAATGTACGTACATGAGCCGTAGGCATTACAACTGTCCCATAGAAATGGGAATGGCAAGTGGATGTTGCAGGACCTACCTGGCTGGTTTTGGTACAAAGTCCACAGGTTGTGTTTTAGAAGTGAGGAGGATGAAGAGTGAATCCAGGCAGTCCCCTGGGAGCGTCTGAATCCAGTCTATGGCCTGATGTGCTGCTGCTGACTCCTTCCATGTTAATGGAGTAATCTTGTACCAAGAAAGAAGTGAGGACTCCAAGGAGAGAAGCGATGGTGTAATATCTTGGGCACTTTTCCAAAACTAAACATTTAATTGAATTTTTGAATAGTTATTGTGTATTCCCTGTGCTCAGTTTGTTTGGATGGATCAGATTAAACTTTGTTGTATTAGGCATTGCTGCTTATCAAATAGTTTGCCTGGTTCTTTGTATTGCCTGGTTCTTCATAAGCAAGTAGCATAAGACAGGTTACTGCTGGAAGTTTCACTCTTGCGTCCCAATTCATTTGCCCTCAGACACATAGGTGCTCCCCTATTTCTTGGAAAAGGCAAAGGATGTGCTAGTAGAAAGTGGCTGTGGTTGATGAAAATAGGCCATACTTGATGATGCCTAATCCAAAGAGGGAACCTTCTTTCCCTGTATTTGTTTGTGAACTGAATTAGCAAATGACTGTTCCTTTGTCTGGCGGTTGGCTCTGACTTGTCTTGAGATTGATTCATCGCTGATGGGCCCAAGTAACAAGATTTCCTGTAAGGGCAAGCTCACCAGTTCTCACATGTGTTCAAAGAGGAAACGATGGGGTTTTGGTCTTGGTTTGCATCCTCTTTGCTTGTGTGCTTTTCACTTTGGCTTAATTTTTACTACATGGCTCTTGTGTGCATGAGGTTTCAGCTGGGGTTTAATGGCTAATCCCGTCCTAGCTCCTTTCAAGTGTCTTGGCATCTTCCTGAGACATCTGGGGATGGGACAGGACACCAAAACAACCAGCATACTTTGCTTGGTTCAAGTGGTTGAAAAGTGAATGTAAATACATTTAGTCTTTATCTGAAAGTTACTGCTTTGAAGTACAGCGTGGCTCTTTTGCAAGTCATTTTGCTTCCTTTGAAGACTGAGCAGCTGATGTTGGAGCCAGGGTTGCTGTGTGTGGCTGCTCTTAGCATGCAGTTAAAATATCAACTGTTACATTGAAGTGCAAATGTTATTTTGTGCTGAAGTCACACCAGAAATAGTTTAGAAAGTTTTAGATTAGTCCGTATCTGGGGCTAAAGTAGAGCAGTTGCTCTATCACCTGATGACACCCTCACCTGTTGAGAAGGGGAATTGGGAAAAGGAGTGGAGACCCCAGCAAATGTGCGTGATCACAATGAACAGGAAGGCAGTCCTCGGGAGCAGAATGGTGAGCGGGCCTCTGCAGGTATGGAGAGAAGTAGAAGGAAAAGGAAGAGCAGAATCAGGAGGCCTTACTCCTATCCTCAGCAAACGTCCCCTTTTTTAAAGAGCATTATGTTTACGGTACACCTGTGAGTAATGTCACTGTCCTCAAACAGGCAGAGGTCCCCAGCATTGAGGCCATGCTGCTGAAAACGCAGCTGCGCTGGGCAGGGCACGTCTCCAGGATGGCGGATC
>NW_010417984.1:0-3093 GCF_000710305.1 Buceros rhinoceros silvestris | reverse complement strand
TGCAGCTTGGTTTGGCTGCTAAGTTTCCCAGAGAGAGAGCAGCATATTTTCATAGTTCCAATTTCTGCTAGAAAAACACACCAACAACGGTGAACTCGCCACCAGCTGCCGCAGGAGAAGAGCCCCAAAGAGGAGATATAAGGACTCCCTGAAACAACACCTCAGCCTAGGCCACACTGACCACCATCAGTGGTCCACCCTGGCCTCCCATCGGGAGATCTGGAGACACACCACACATAACGCTGCTGCCTCCTTTGAGAGCACGCGTAGAATCAGTCTTGAGGAGAAAAGACAGTGCAGAAAGAACCGTGCCTCGAGTGTACCACCCAAGGGGACCTTCCGGTGTGCTCTTTGCAACCGGCCTTGCCTGTCCCGCATTGGCCTTTTCAGCCATCAGCGCGCTTGCAGTAAGCGTGGGGAAAGCCCTTCCCAAATCTTCATCCGCAAAGCCAGGCCATGACACCTGTGAGCCAGCTCAGGTTGTCTGCCCTGACTGCCTCTGAACGGCCAATGGCCTGCAGACGGTGGCTGGCCTCTGATTCTATCCCACTGAAACCAGGACGAACATGCTTTGCACAAATGCTGTTTTTATTATTAGGATATGTTAACTGTGCTTACAAGGTTCCTTCAGATGTCTTGTGAATGTTGTTGCC
Organism: Buceros rhinoceros silvestris; assembly: GCF_000710305.1. Classification (NCBI taxonomy): domain Eukaryota; kingdom Metazoa; phylum Chordata; class Aves; order Bucerotiformes; family Bucerotidae; genus Buceros; species Buceros rhinoceros. The sequence goes on along the minus strand of NW_010417984.1, from coordinate 2,440 downwards.
AATTCACGTGAGACTGATGTCCTCCTCAGCCTGATGTAGCTACTTGTGTCTGCCCCTTGCCAAAGATTTGGATGGTCTATGTCTGAAAGCATAATGCCCTGCCATAGTACTGGTTCGTCAAACTCTGTCTCCTCTAAAAATAACAAGCTTGCATGAAAAGCATATAAATGAAGCCAGCAGCAGATGTAAAATCGAGCACTGTAGACAAGCCAAATATCGACTGACAGGTCTGGGCGTAGCAGCCGACATGGACAGCATGCCTCTCCGGAAATCAATTGTAGCGCTTGGCTTGCTCTTCCTCTTGATGTTTTATTCCCTTCCCTGCCCCATGTTCTAGTACTTTGTGAAATTTTTCCGGGAAGGCAGCTGATTACCAAGAATGCAAAGGCACGGACTCCAGTTTTGCAGTGCTCTATAGCTTTTGCTGATTCTGTTTAAAGTACCCAGACAGCTGATCTGGCAGACTTGCTGCTAATTGAATGAACTAATTCCCAGTGAATGCTGTGATCATAAACATTACTCTACATCACAGAAATTATTTGAAAACTGGTGTGTATTCTTCAAGTTGTCAGTTGTCTTTCAGCATCCTCATTGTGCTCTTTCATCTTCAAATGCTTGTGCGTTTAAATGCTTGTGCGTTGTCAGTTGTCTTTCAGCATCCTCATTGTGTTCTTTCATCTTCAGATGCTTGTGCGTTTAAATGCTTGTGTATACCTGTCAGCAGTTACAAGGATGTCTCTTCTCATCTTCTGCTGCTCTTTAATCACAGCTGTACCCAGCAGTTTAAAAGCTGTATGTGAAGGAGATGAGGCAAGTAGTTCTGTTGTAGCTGCTATTTCTGTAAATGATTTTTCTCACACTTCAGTAATAGTCAACAGGAGGTTGTGTTTGTGCTTTGTGAGCATGTCAGCATGCTCTAAGCCAACATGTGAGCTCTCTGTTCGTAACCCCTAAGGACTAATGCTATGGGCAAGGCTGTTGAAGCAGAAGGACAGCTCTGTCCTTAAATCTCTGCTAGCTCTGAAGCGTCATCACCTGCTGGTTAGATGCCAGCTTTGTTAGCAAGATTTGTTATCATCTAGCCAAGGCTGGATTCTTTGTTAAAATTATGAAATAAAGGAGTATACCACAAGTATCAAGAGCTTAAACATTTTGTGACGCGTACTTGGCTACAGCTGTAGGACTTGGCTTTACAGAATATATCTATAAAGCACTGTTTTTCTCTTATTTACACAGATGAAGCAGACAGTATGAAAGTGAGCTGTTTTCTGTGTGTGAGGGGAAATATGTTGTGTTCTCAGCTTCACAATGCAAATGTGCCACCGAGTGCACGCAGAATTGCCAGCCAGACAAGGGCACAACAGCAGATAGTCATTATTTGTATTTCTCCCCTGTAAAACAGTGCCTTAAGTAGGAAGCTTTATTCTGAGCCTCCTTGCGCTGTGCAATGAGTGTTGGTAACTATTAGTCTAGACCCAAAATAAAACTTTAGTTCTTAAATTAATGATTTCTGGGGTTGTCACCTTAAACTTCCAGGAAAACCAAACACAGACTGTTTGGGTTGCTGTTGCAGCATGTTGGTTCAAGCTCGTTGTCTTAGGACAATGTGATACTTGCAGTGCTGTGAATTGAGCAGTCTTAAATCTGCGTAGTTTGGCTGCTCTATCGTTTAGCTGCTGTATAGTTTGGCATGGTGTACACTTCTCCTAAAAACAGGTTTTCATGAAAAGCCCCTCCTTCTGAGTGTGGTATGAGATACCACTACCGGCCTGGGACCAGAGCCATCAGCCTGTTGCTCCTGTAACAGTATGCACCCTGTGTGTTAGGGTTAGGGTAGTGAAAGGGAACTCCTCTCTTCAGTTTCTAGCACAACAGTCAGTTTTCTGCAAATTTGTCTGCTCTCAAGGGGAAAAACAAGCACAGTATAGTTTTACTGGTTTTCCAGTTGTTGTCTTGAGTCTCTGCAATGGCAGCAGGGAAGCGTGCAGGCTGAAATGAAAATGTGAGTTGAGCTGAGCTTGGAACAGAAAGAGTGCTCAGGAGGAGTTCAGGATAAGGAAGAGCTTCAAGGGTGAGTGGAGAGTGAGTAACACCCTGCTATCCATGGCTTTTCTGTCACTTGGAGAACCATTACACCAATGTTTAGTACTCACCTTGGCAAACTATCTTAATACTCTTCCTATCCCTTACACTCATTTGGCTTGTTTGGACCTGGATGAAAAGCAAGCACTGGAGAAAGATGACGCTGACAGCTAAAATGCTACTGTTCAGAAAGAGGCAGCACGAACACTTGCACTGGGAGATATAATTAGGGATCAGTGAAACAGCCAAGACCTTTCAGGATGGTGATCCACTTGGTGAACAGTTGAACAAGGTTGCACAGGCATTGTGAGATTTGATACCTTGTTGTAAGGAGATCTGTCTGTCAAAATCGCATGCC
>NW_010417983.1:11692-33525 GCF_000710305.1 Buceros rhinoceros silvestris | reverse complement strand
TGTATTTTAATATTTACATATTTATATATTACTTTATAGTATTCATTTTTCACAGCCTTATTTAAAGACATCTACTCTTCTCATTTCCCCTCCTCCTCTCAAAATAGACCCCCAAAAAACCTCCACCCCAAAAAAATAGGAGAATGTAAAGAAAAAAATTGAATTAACATTAATCTATACTGCTGACGAACCTCTGTTTTTTTAAAGTAATTCCTCCCATGAAATACATCTTTGACCTTCAGAAGAAGTCAGTGCTGTTTTTAACAGCCATGTCTTTAAGTACGCTCCTAACTGGGGAGTACAATATTTTAGAGGAAACACATGAAAACCCAGACCTCTCACCTTTAGGGTCTTGAGGGAGCAAGCTTTCCCCTCTTGCTAGCTGCTACTCTGAGTAAACAATCAGATACTGGATAAAGGCTGGTCAGTGACAAGAAGCCATCATGCGTGTTTTAGCTTGTTTTTCAAGCCTGCCATTTTAAAACAGAATGATAAAATTGCAATGCTGAGTTCTTTCAGTGGGTTGCTGATTTTAACACAAGCTGAAGTAGTACAGTTGAGTTTTCCATGAACTAGAAAATTTAATTTTAACGTGTATTAACTGTACTTTCTAGTCGCAGTAAGTAACAGATAAAGTAAAACTTTAAGCAAGCTTAATACACTGTTCAGAAAGACTGAGGGTAATAGTGCATCTCATTAGTAAAAAGTATCACCATTTAGGGAATTAAACTTTTTGTTACAGTGGAAAAATCAGTCTGATCTTCACATTCATCTAGTCCATTGGTATCTGTTAGTATTTTTCTTGTAAATACAACTGCGAAAAGAAAATTTATGGCGGTTTCACAATATGTGGAGAGTTTTAAATGGTCATTCCATCAATCAGTGCCTCTTACTCTGTCAGAAATTGACAGGACATAAACTGGTCTTAAATTTTTCAAGGGTAAACCTCACTAAGCAATGGTCAAGAGAAATCAATTCCAGTACAAGTAAGCAGAGAAATGCGTGAGATCTGCCTATTCTGGGAAAGAAGCAAGCCTTCTGGTTAATATGCAAAAGATGATTCAGAAATATAAAAGACATTTTTAGACCAAGTGACTTATGCATGTCAAAAGTACAGTTCTTGAGAAGAGCTATGCATTATATGACAAACAGCCGTAAATTCAGGGTTTAAATGTCAATATGCGTTTTTGTTAATTTACCTTGATATACGTAGCAGCATATGAGAAGCAGGTATTTTAAGGTACCTATCTTCACAACTCTGGCAGATGTTTGGTTTTCATAAGCCAAGAATATGGCTTACATTTGAAATAAAGCAAGTGTGCCTCATGCATGGACTGATTGTAATGCAAAGCCAACTCAGCATGTTCCTCTATACAGAAACATCAAAGCTATCATCCCTGAACTAGATCAGCTACTTAATAGTGTTTCTAACTCAGAAATAGTTCCCAGAGTAGTGTATTAAGGCCATTTCCAAACCACCTTGTCCTAGATCGGGAAGGAAACTTAATACATGTCCAAACAAAAACAACGATGACTTTTTCTGTTCCCAGAAGAAAAACGAACCTGTTTCATATTCTCTTGAATATTCTCATACATGACATGAAAAAACAATACAAAGATAATAAGTGAACAATAAGAAATCAAGAGTTTCATTGCCCATGAACTGTCCTGTAATGCACAGCTCCCTCTTTTGGTTCTACCAAATAAAGAACTTCAGTGTAATCAGTCTGCCACTGACTCGGTGTCATTGTGGGGGTTAGAAGGAACAGTAAAGAAAAAAGTGTTTAGATCAGCTGTGTTCATATCACAGTTTTCTTGCTTTCAGGGAACATCTATGAGCAATCTCCACCTCAAGCAATTCTTCTTGAAGTGCAAGAGAATACCTTTCAGTTTCTGAGGTCAACATGTATCTACATGAGTACCCGTTCACAAGGTATCCATGCCTTGATGTGCTCAAGCTTCCTCTCCTCCAGATCATGACTCATGTGGGAAAAGGAGCAAGTTTTCAGAGCAAATGTGGTAAGAACAATTCACATGCTAAAAGCACACTCATAAAGTGCTATGTAAAACATGAGTTTTCCTATTAGCAGCTATGGCAGAGGTATGAGACATCTCGTCTAACCTAAAAATACATTCTATGAATACATATACACGAGGCTCCCTTCTTTCCTCTCTGCTCTGTCCATACAGCCACAAAAATCTTCCAAACAGACATAGCACATCTTGTGCCAATTAAGTCTCTCCAATCCCACTTGGACTACAAGTTTTTATCTAAAAGAGTACAGATCTCCTGTAGGATCCATGGCTTATCTGCAGCCTTATGAATGAACAAGGTATCCCAATGCATCTCAAATAGTACTAAACCATCACGCATAAGCACCTGAATACTATCTCATTAACTGCAATATAAAAATCTCAACGGTAGTATAAGAATATTTTCTTGCAGAAGCGTCATCTTCTGGTTTTGGTTCCTCTCACCTCTCATAATTTCACTTATACAATTGTTCCTTGGACAGGTGGGGGGGGGGCGGAAAAAGGCAATGATGATACACATCATCCATTTCTAAGCCCTTTTGTGCCATCCTGCACCCAAGTATTATCAGAATACAGAAACACCCTAGATGGACTTCCTTTCTTTTAAGCCAAAAGTGCAGTATTTCCCATATTATGATGTTGGCTGCAACCAGAAACACTGCCAACGTCTCCCAGGAGGAACCAAGTCAAATAGCAGCACCTTGAATTATGGAACAAACATTACAAGAGATGGAAAGTGTAACTGAAGGTTGCCTGATATTCTAAATGGATCCCTAGGAACAGGAACAAAACAGTGCTTGCAGTAATGTGAGAAGTAGCACAAGGAAAACTGTGTTAAAATAAGTGCTCCAGAATTTATTCCTAAAACCTCTTTGCACAATCACTGCTTGCTGATAGGACAGTGCTTCTGCTGGATCCTCTTTCCTCTAGATTCAGCTGTTAAAGAAAGCATTAATTTATTTAGGAACTGCAATAATTTGTAAGTAAAAATATGAATAAATGATAGCCTAGAGTTCACAAAACAGGATAGTGTTTTTCCAAATAAAGACTCTACTCAAAAAAAACCAGGAAAATAAATTATTACTTATTACTTATTACTTTATTACTTGAATTAGCATTTTAAAACTGCATTTATACAAAATAAGTGCTCTAGTGATAATTTGTAACGTATAAGCCTATCTGATACCCCAATGCACAAAATTGTTAGAAAAGTGATGGACTATGTTTACTGTAGGACTAATTTTCCAGGTCGCATTTGCACTGTATCCTTCCTGCAATAGTGAATTATGAAAGCATTTATCTTGGTATTTTGAAATTCATTTGCTCATGTCAAGTAGCACTGTGAACACAGATAATATTAATCAAGTATCCATTCAAGTGGCAGTCTGTCAAGAGAGATAGAGTTCATTGCTATGATTTTTTGCTGAATGTGCATACATACTCCTATGATTTCACCAGAGCTGTCAAATTACGTCAGCATTAAAACTTGGAGTGTTTCCTGGCTTCAAGCTGCCAGCATCAGAACTCTCTTCCTCCTTCATGCTGCTTCGTCAATTTTACTATATCATCTGCTTCAGACTCAATCGGTATCAGTAGGAAGGAATTGTTGTATCCTTGCTCAGTTCTTCTTTAATGGTTCATACAAAAGAGAAATGGAATGTATACGGAGAAATAAATGTGACTGTTGATTACTTTCCAAATTTCTCTAGATATACAATGTTTGTTTAAGCTTTGTCTGAGGAAAAAAAAACCAAAACACATATTTGCTTATAGTACCTATAAGCTTTCCTAACAGGCCAACTTCTCACTTGAAAAAAAAAATGTTTGGAAGCTCCACTTACCTATAGGTTTGAAGCAAATTCCATGTTAGACTTTCCTGACAAGACAAGGAATGCCTGTTAATTGAAGTGGTGACTTAGAATTTTGGACATTTGTTCTTCAAGAGTAGGGTGTATACAACAATAATCATAGCAACCAGAGACTTTGGTGGGCAGTACCAAAAAAAATGTAAAAAACTAATCCTAGCACAACTCTTATATTCCCGTGTTGTGAGGGCAAGAGCCTCATACTAAACAGCCTGAAGGTAGATGCTTAAAAATATGAATGAGAGGTCATTTTTCTTCAAGCCATCAGAAGACATAGTAACACTTATCTCTGACTGGGGATTGGGCCTGAGGTAGCCTGACCCTTCACGCTATCAATTTACAAAGCAGAAGTGAAAAACTACACATTTAATACACTGCAGAGCAGACTCACTGCAGCAACAAAATGCTGAGTACTTAAAACATTATTACCAATGGGAATTTGCTGAGTGCGAGTGTTCACTCTCAAAGCCTTAGCAGAAGAAATTTTTTAATATCTTGCAAATGTTCAACCAAAAAAAGGCAGCAAGAATCAGCCTAGAGGACAGAAAAATCTCAAAAAACCCCTTATTTTATCAAAACCAAAGATGTTGGAGGTGTTGGAGAAAGCAATTTTTTTGTAAGTTATTTCTTAGGGGCCATCCATTATTAATATCCACACATCATATTCCATTAGAATAACAACTTTCACAATCCTACCTAAATTATACTCCATATTTCTGCCTACAAACTATCCATGACTCTTGTGTTCACTTAATTTTTTTCCTTTCTTGAAACTTGGCCTCTTAGTCAATGTATTCATGAGTGTAAATGCTTCCAATTTCACCGTGAAATATGGTTTTATTTCTATTTGTGGTTGTTTTGAAAGACTCATCTTTAAGGTCTGTGCTTGCATGAGAAGCTCAGCTTGGAATAGAAAGCAGAAACAAACAAAAACTAAAAAAAGAAAAGGGGAGGAGGAGGCCTTCCTGTGAGCAGGGAGGGGAGAGCCCATGGGGATGGGCAAGGACTGTCAGGGCTTGATGGTACCCTTGGGGTCCAAACATTCCTGCCCTGTGAAATATCTAGAAAACTTACCATTTAATATATCTTTAAATTGTTGTAACCCATGATTTGTGTTGTATGTTATAGGAAGAACTAGCAGGAACTACTCTAGACAATGGAGGAAAAGCCTTGCAAGAAGCTGCAATTCAGGAAAAAAAAAAAAGACAGTTTATGATCTTTGGAAGAAGGGGCAGGAAACTCAGCCCAACTAGCACTTAATCTGGCTATTTTCATAAAAGACAATTAAAAATGTTTCTACAACTACATCAACAGCAAAAGGAGGGCTAAGGAGAATCTCCATCCTTTATTGGATGTAGGGGGCAAACATAGTGACCAAGGATGAGGAGAAGGATGAGGTAATTAACATCTTCTTTGCTTCAGTCTTTAATAGAGCAAGTCGTTCTGCAAGTGCAAAGCCCCTTGAGCTGGGTGACAGGGATGAGGAGCAGAACGAAGCCTTATAATCCAAGAGGCAATGTTTAGCTTCCTGCAACATAGTGACAAAGGAGAAGAGGAGAAGGCTGACATATCGATTGTCTTCTTTGCCTCAGTCTTTGACGGTAAGACCAGCTGTTCTCTGAGTACACAGCCTCCTGAGCTGGACAACAGGGATGCGGAAAAGAACGAAGCCCTCATAATCCAAGAGGAAATGGTCAGTGACTATTACACCACTTAGACACACACAGGTCTATGGGGCTGCTACCAAGCGTACTGAGGGAGCTGGCGGCAGTGGTCACCAAGCTACCTTCACTTGTTTACCAGCAATTCTGGCTAACTGGGGAGGTACTATTGGCTGGAGGGTAGCAAATGTGATGCCCATCTACAAGCAGGGCTAGAAGGAAGATCCCTGGAGCTACAGGCCTGTCAGTCTGACCTTGGTGCTGGAGAAGGTTCTGGAGCAGGTCATCTTGAGTGCCATCATGTGGCACATACAGGACAACCAGGTGATCAGCATCATTTTATGAAAGGTGGGTCCTGCTTGACCAACCTGATCTCCTTCTATGACAAGGTGACCCTCTGAGTGGATGAGGGAAAGGCTGTGGATATTGTCTAGGGTGATCTAGAGGTCATCTTGAGTGCCATCATGTGGCACATACAGGACAACCAGGTGATCAGCATCATTTTATGAAAGGTGGGTCCTGCTTGACCAACCTGATCTCCTTCTATGACAAGGTGACCCTCTGAGTGGATGAGGGAAAGGCTGTGGATATTGTCTAGAGCGATCTAGACAGGCTGGGTTGATGGGCCAAGGCCAATGGTATGAGATTCAACAAGACCAAGGGCCAGGTCCTGCACTTGAGTCACAACAACCCCATGCAATGCTACAGGCTTGGGTAAGAGTAGCTGCCATGGTCAGCCCACCACCACACTCATATATTCAAGGAGTTTTAAATAGAGCAAAACAAATAAAAATATATTCTCGTCATGTTTCTTGCCATACTTAAATAAATGTCATGAACTGTGAGGGAGGAGCTAAAAGATTCTTGGCAATCATCATGTGTGGTGTTGAAGGTGTGGCATACTGAAGAAACATTTTCAACACTCTGTCTACTAACATAAAACTGCATTGGACAACAAAAACCAGACTCAGTAACACCAAATGTTAGCATTCAAAACCCAACTGAGTTGGCCACAATGCCATCAGGTCAAAAACTACACATTATTTCCTCTGGATAAACCAGTGCTTGAGTAACCTTGTAAAGCTGTTCTTTGTAATTTGGGACAAAAACTAACCACCCTGAAGAATGCAATCTGCTCGAGCCTCCCCAGGAAAGCACAGAAGGACATCTCTCCCCATCTGTGGGAACTGCTGCCCTTCAGAAGTGATGCACAGAACACAGCAGAAGGCACCAAGGGGTGCCTGGAGAGGGGTGCTCTGCCTCCTGTTTGGGAAAGCAGGCACAGGAGGAGAAACACATGCAGCCTGTCCCTGCTAGGTTCAGCTGGGAAATCCTTGGTGACTTCCCTCCCTCTCTAGGCTTCTTCTCCCTGCCCCAGGCTTCTTGTTTCCTCTAGCCAAGATTAGGCTTTCTCCTTCCAGACAAATATCTCTGCTATCCTAGACCTGGCAATCATTACCTGACCAAGTTTTTACATTCAAAAAGAAATGTTTCATCAGTTAAAAAAAACCCTGCACAAATTCACAGAAAGATTTCCGCTCAGATCTTGCCCCTCTCACTGTGTTTCCCATCTGTGCAGGGACTGCATTGGCAAGAGCCTTTCGCAGCTGGCTTTGCTGCAGCATCATCCCCCCACAGGCAATGCTGAAGAGCATCAGAAGTGTAGCAGTGGAGCTGCAATGAGAGCAAACCTACCTCGCTTCTCCATCCTTTGCATGAGCTAAAATGTAACAAGAATGAAGAGCAAAATTTTTGCTTTCAGTTGCACCTGGTCATCCTTTCCATTAAACAGGCAAATTAGACCATTGAACCTGAATGAGGAAAACCGGTTGTCTCTGAAGACTGAGTTTTAAGCCATGTGCAACAGAAAATGCAGTGCTCCTTTGGAGCAGGGCAAGGAGGAAAGTTGGTATGGAATTCATCACAGATGGGAAGAAGATATTACTAGCAAGAGAAAGCTAGGTATAGGACACAGTGTAAAGGAGACCAGAGCTATCCAGTGTCGCCTCATCAGTATACGCTGTTAAACTTTCTGTTTGAAAAGCATTGCAAGAGACAAACCACAAACTAGCAAGACATTGACAAAGTATCTTCTAAAAACTGATGTCCAAAAATAGATCAACTCTAAATTTAGCTGACTGGTGTGCAATAATGAGAGCAAGCATAAAACTCTGAAGGTGATAAAGAACTGAGAAGTAATGTCAGTGAAGCCAGTTGCAAGCAAAAATGTATAATGCTGCTCGGACTCCTTTCTCAGTCAGAAAAAGACATCCAGGCCAAGCTGGTCTCTGGGGCTAACAGCTCATCTAATTTGTGTAGCTGAGTTTTCTCAGAATAAATTTTCTTGTTCAGCTGGCCACTCATAATCTCAGACACTTCGAAGTAGCTTGTTAACCACTCGTTAAAACCTACTAGCACAGTTTTCACAAGTCTCGCTTCATATTGTGGTCAGGCATAGCTCTCATCTTGCACAAATGCTTTTCTACATTGATGTTACTGCAATAGAAAAATAGGACAATGGGTTCGAAAGTGAGCCTTGTCCTAAAACAGCTGTAATGTTGCTGACATTCAAACCCTAAACAGTTCCCACCATTTTATAGAATTCATATCAGTCAGAATGAAAGACTTTTAATTACTACGGTTGAAGATTAATTTTTGTCACTTCAGCCTATCTTCTCGTCTTTTCTTTCACCGGCTGTGATTAACATGCTTGTGCTAGATTCTGTAAACCAGCACTGCCAGTTTCATCCTTTGTCAGTCTGGATCGTGACCTCTCCTGCCTGAAACAGGATTTGTGGCTGATATTACAATTTAGGATATTTATCCCCAACTTGACTGTATTCTAATTTCTCAGAAATCATTTTCTTCCCACCATGTTCATAAGCCTGAAATGCAGTTGAGGACTTTCAGGCCATCAAACAAATTTAAATTTAATTGTTTCACAAAATAGAACGACTCTCTTGAGAAAACACTGTCAGAAACCCTGCCTGTGATATTAAACAAGGATTTGGGTGAGAGATTCAGGAGCATGACTGCAGTACGACCTCAGTGTTAATACAAATAATTGTTAGGCAAAGGAGGAAAATCTATGCTGCCTTCAGATCCCATCTGTGTAGCATGAGAGGAGGTGGACTATTTGTTAGACAATGTAAACCCTTATTCCAGCAATATATTCTGCGATCCTCCATTGCTTATTTGATATTTTGTACTGAAATTCCCTAGAATTCATCCCAACTACTTTGCCACTGTCATTCCTGGCTCTACCACACGCTGAGCTCAGCACGACTTGCAGCAACCATAGGTGTGAGGGTGCTCCTCAGCTCTGCATCGTTTCTAGTCCTGCTTTAAAGCATAGACACCTACGGCTCTTGCTGGAATGTCCATTTATATAGGCACAGTTGTCACAAAGCTGACCTTAGCAAAAAATTCCAGAGCACTGTGCATTACTCCGTGAGGAGACCAGACATAAGATGTCTTCTTTGTCCTTCAGTCCAGTGTTAGCAAGCCTAGCAACTACGCCTGGATCACAGACTACTCCAGTGAAGACAGATCTATCCCTGTGAAGTGAGAGGTCTGAGTACAGGATCAGTCAGATGCATGTGTATCCAGTCTTCAACAGCGAGAATCACAAGGACATATATCCTGGTTAGCAAGGGTTCTCCTCATAAAACTATGCATAGTTTGGTACCTCATTTTTTACTTTCTGTCATGTTTTGTACCTAAGCTGGAACTCCAGGAGGGGGGTGTCAACGTTGCCTGAATTTTCAGTAGCCTTACTCAGGGCTTTTGAACAACTCTTTTTGACCATCTCTGCTTATAAATGTTTTCAGGCCTCAGCATAACCTTAATCTGCATGTTTTCCTTTTACCAGCAGTCACTGATACACACTGTCACACCTCAGTTAGATACAGCTGGATAAAAGGTATAGCTAATCAATTAGCAAAAGACAGGCTGTAACATCTTAGGGTAAGCAACTCATGGAGCCAATCATGCATCAGAAGTATGTCATGTGACTCCCTAGCCTTTCACATAAGTTTTTCTAACATAGCAGCTACATCCATGGATACCTGGCAGCTTGCTAGACTAACCCCCGGAAAGGTTAAACTACTAAAAACTGGATAAAACAGGACGTGATTTCCACATGGGGGACTGAGTCGTGATGGAACATGAACTGGCAACAAACTAAATATGAATGCAGAGTTCAGACCAAAAATGCCCATGGTAAATATCCCCTGAAACTGGTTGTGAAACACTCAGTAAAGAATAAGACCCAAGCTGTATTTAATCTTCTTTATTACTTTTTCCTTTTCTCTCCAGTCGGGAACTTAGCAGCATTTCACTGCAGAAGCCTTGTATTCATGTGAGGCCAATATAGCTCATAGCAGCTATATCTCCACCCTCAGACCATTTATTTTGACTCTTAAAATCAACTAAAGGGACCACAGAGAGAATCAAAGACTGTTGGAATGCAGGCTGTAGATGCAACAGTAGGTGTCCACATATGTAGAGGACATCTCTGTTTCTTAGTTGTGATCAAAAATTAGCTCTGTAGCTTCCTGATAGCAAATCTTCATGAAGAATGAGAAAGGGAATAAGTATTTGAGCTTCAAAGTATTTCTCCAGCTTCCTCCTACTGGTAGCACCTATAGTCATCACTATTTCAGATCCAGCCTGCTATTCTAATCCTTCTTATGGTCATATACTTTTTCTCTCTGGAGTCCCAAACAATTCGTTTGGTAACGAAGTTCCAAACAATTCCTTTGGTAACATTATCTACTGTGAGAGAAAAATTCACCTGATATCACTTCTGACACCCTGGATATGTCTCAGCTTTCTTGCGATCTGTATCATTTGACAAGTGTAAACCCAGTCAAATGACCCTTGGAAAGGGCAGAGTATAAGAAAAATGTACTGTTACAGCTCTATCTGAAAACAGCCTGCCAGAAAGTAGAGAGCACACTCATCCTCAAAATTGGACTCACATGCTATCTTCTGCCCTCTTTCATTAGCATCAAGAAAATTCCCTGGTTTTGGCTCAGGAATCAGCCATCCAAACAGAGACAGACCCTTTCAGAACAGCAAAGAGAAAGGTGACCCTAATATTAATATTTGAAAGAGTGCAGCTATTTAAGCTTGATATGTAGGCCACTGATCAGTTTAACCACATCTGGCAGGATAAATCATACTCCCCATTTTTGCAGCAGCCTGTTTCTTGGCTAATATTTTTCTGTGAATTGATCCCTTGCAAATTCTGATTAAATGTAGGAGCTGCCACTTTAAACATACCCCAGTATCTTTTGCAGACAGAATGCCTTCCACTCTTCCTGATCAGTAATGTTAATTATAATTAATTTTTTAAAGCAGGTTTCATTCCATATTAAGATTTGTTTAACAAGCTTCCTGACCTCCAGTACTGTGCTTCATGTCATTCAGTATTGTATATACACACAAAAGCATAAAAGAAACAAACAAACAAAAAAGTTTGCATGCTTTCTTTCTGCCTTGTTTTGCATAAAGAAGTGCAAAACTTGAATAAAGATTTTTCCTTACCATTTCTTATTTCTCAGACATAATCTGCAGCCTTCTCCAATTTTTTTAATGTCTTCATAGAGGACAGAGAAACTGGTCTGTGGAGTTTTCTAAAGTCTTGAGTGTCAGTTAACTAAGAGTCAACAAAAATAGACAAGGGAAGGACTTTTGAGTAACCTAGCTAAAAACCCGTGTCCTCTTTCTCTCTTCTCACTGCTTTTGTGCTTCTGATCATAGACTCGTGAGTTCTTCAGTCATCCTTAGAGTCCTCTGGGGAAAAGAGTGTAGACAGTGTCTGTATATCTAGAGGAAAAGAAAGAAAAGAACAAAATAAATATTCCAGGCTTACTTTATCTAAATAAAGAAACTGAAAGGAGTCCCTGTGAGCTAGACATAGTGTCCTTCCAAATCTTGTTAAAATTTGAAATATTTTTTAAAAATGCATTTGCAAAGATTTTCCTCATGGGATAAATCCACAGCAGCCTTCAGCTGCAAAGCCAGCCTTACAGCTGTTAAAAGGGGCCTTTTATCCATACTCCCCGAAAGGTGAAGATGAGAGCAGTAAGGGCCGAAGTGTACCCAGCCTCCTGCAGGTGAGGCACCATAGCGACCATGTGTCCTGTGGTCCAGACATGCAATGAATGGGGCACAGAGACACCAGAAATTGCAAGCAAAACTCACTTCTCCTTCAGTGGCTTGCCTAGATTTGTTCTAGCAAGAAATGGACACATTAACCAATAACTGAGGTTGTTGCTTGACTGCAAATCATCACTTCTGCCTCCAGAATTCATTGTTGGCTGACTTGGTCCAAAACCTGATGTAACTCTCCTCTCAGCTGAACCCTGTGGGGAAGGGCCATGCACCATTCAACTCCCAGTCCTCCTGATATAATTCTTTTTTTCCTCTGAAATAAGGAATGCTGCTGAAAGGATTACTTACAGAGAGCTCAAATAGTGGTTTAGACAATATACGCTACATCTGACTGCATATATAGCGCCTCCAGCAGAAAAACTTTTAGGAAAATTACAAGGAGCAAAACTATGAGAAACATTTTTTTTCTTTGACTAATGAAGTAAGAAACCTGACTGTAGAGCTCTATTTATTCCAGCAGCACCTAGTTATCTTCTTCAATACACAAGGCACAGGGGAAGGCAGATAGCAGATAATGCTGGAAATTGTAATGGGGTGTGGAGTCAAATAACAGTTGAGCTCGTGATTTGTGTTCCTTCTCAATCAGCTCAGAGATCATCAGGGGTCTGCCTGACAGGGACATGGACATGGAAATGCATCAGTCCCCCTCAAACTTTAGCAATTTTACAGAAGACATGAGATCACAGCCAGCTTAAGCTTTTGAGAAAGATGTGACGTCCTAGGGCTTCTTCACTGCATTGGAAATCACCATGTGTCTCGTAGTACGAGCACTCTCTGCTCCATGGTATGCATCTTGTTTTGTATTCACCTGGTACTTTAAGGGCTAGGACACCAAGGCAGTGGAGAACAGGATCACAGGACCCTTGACAGGAACACTGTCTGCCTCTCGAATCCTTCATGGCTTTCTTGGACAGACCGAAGCACCTTCACACTTGAATAGTCTGTCTCCTTCCCAGGCATATTGAAGCTGTACTGCTGCAACACAGATGAAATGGGTTCCCCTGCCTCTCCATCCCTGTGGTTTAAATCAGTAGGAGAGCATATGATGTAGCTGAATTATTCAGGTAAAAAATATGTCTGAAAAGGAAAAAAATTGAAGACTTTCAAAGAGTTAGGGCTGGGGGCCGGCCACTAGACAAATGACAAATGCTCTCTATTAAATCCTCTCCCTTCCTAAAGAGAAAGAGAAAGGGGATAAGGCAGAGAGAGTTATGGATTGGAAAAGAAAAACTAAAACTGCTTTAATGAGAATAATAACAATAAAATGAAAAATAAACAAATAAATGCTAAACCAATTCTGAACCCTACCCCCCTGATGGCAATTATGTCACTGTCAGCACTAATGCTCTTGGCAGACACTGGGGAAGTCCAAGACCGGACTCAGCAGCAGATGGGAACCAGATGCAGGAGCTAGATTCTGGAAGTGGATTTGGGCATGCACAGTTGTGATTGAAAGCAGAACAGGCAGAGTCCTGCTTGAAGACCAGCACTGAAGAAGAGAGCTTGATCCTTGTCATCCCTCAGTTTTCATAGAATCATAGAATCGTAGAATCATCTGGTTGGAAGAGACCTTTAAGATCATCAAGTCCAACCATTCCCCCTGCACTGCCAGGGTCCCCACACCATGTCCCTCAGCACCAAATCCACATGGTTTTTAAACACCTCCAGGGATGGGGACTCCACCACCTCTCTGGGCAGCCTGTTCCAATGCTTCACAACCCTCTCTGTAAAGAAATTTTTCCTGATATCTAACCTAAATTTCCCCTGATGTAACTTGAGGCCATTCCCTCCCGTTCTGTCGTTCTTAACATGGGAGAAGAGACCGACCCCCACCCGTCCAAGCCA
This sequence comes from Buceros rhinoceros silvestris, assembly GCF_000710305.1. Classification (NCBI taxonomy): domain Eukaryota; kingdom Metazoa; phylum Chordata; class Aves; order Bucerotiformes; family Bucerotidae; genus Buceros; species Buceros rhinoceros. The sequence goes on along the minus strand of NW_010417983.1, from coordinate 19,940 downwards.
TAGGCAGCCAATTTCTGCATAAGAATGTTACGGGAAACAGTGTCAAAGGCTTTGCTAAAGTCAAGGTAAACAACATCCACAGTTCTTCCCTCATTCACTAGACAGGTCATTTTATCATAGAAGGAGATCAGGTTGGTCAAACAAGACCTGCCCTTCATAAATCCATGTTGACTGGGCCTCATCACATAACAAATATGGCAGCTGTGGGATGGAACACCCTGTTGCTCAGTGTAGGGTCACCTGTCCTGTCTGTTCCTCCCCGCAGGTACAGCCTCTAACTTACTGCACCCCCACTGTGGCACAGGGGAATTAGCAGAGACCTTAAGTAGAAAAGTCTAAGCACTAGCCTTTCTGCACACCAGCCCCTAGTAGTAACAGTGAACATCAAGTGCTATCTCACTTGTAGAAGCAGACACTGTTTGCAAAAAATACACCGTTAACTTCAGAGAGTGCCATCACTGAGAAGAGACTGAGCTGAAAAATAAAATCACTGAACAGAATGAGTTATGTTCCAACTCAAACCAGGACAAAGGCAAGAGGCTTTCCTGCTGCTCGGATGTCACCGGTTGGCCAAGGCTGGCCAATCACAGGACACACTCTCTTTCTAATCACCCCCCCTCTCGTTCCAGGAGAAAGGGTTGAGAAGGAAGATAAGAAGAAAAAGAAAAAAACTTTGTGAGGCCTCTGTTAAGTTTGGGAAACTAAAACAGTTTTAATAACAATAGAAAGATATTATATACAGAAAAACATGGTATTAAAAAGTTTTTATAGGATTAGAACTGGTGCAGCAAGGGAGGGGGGAAGCGGGGGGGAAGCACTCAAACCACAGTTTAAAGAAACAGCAGCGATAAAAGTTACCAGTCAGTTCAGTGGCGGCAACACATGGCGTGGCTAGGCGGCGAGTGGGGCAGAGAGGAGGCGGCAGCAGTCGTCCACACGCAGAGCCCGGCCAGCGAAGCACTGGCAGGAGAACTCTGTGTGAAGCAGCATCTGGGCTGTGGAACGAAGCAGCTGATACCAGCAGTTGCAGCAGTTGGCAGTGGCAGTGTGGGGCGGACCAGTGGTGAGAAAAGTGGCAGCGCTGAGCGGCAGGGAGAAAGGGAGGTCGTGGCAGGTCTGAGCACGGACAAAAAGGGGGCATGTTTTCACCTGCGCTCCATTTTTAAGGAAACACCAAGCCCACCAAAAGCTCCACAAACAGTGCGATGCGCTGACATACATGGGAGGAATACACTATTGGGTGTTCGACGTGCCCATCAAAAACAAACTGATCCTGTTTATCTTAAACCAGGACATGAGATCACAGAGCATCAGGTCTGTATCGATGGTATCCCCTGAGGGCTGGAAGAAGCAGGGAAGCAGGTGAGAGGAGTCATTTTATCTTCTTCATATTGGACTAATATGTGCACCACAGCTGAGGTTGAGTCAGGGGCTTATGTGCTAGCTGCCTCAGGCCAAAATCTGGTCTTTATCTGGGGTCGTTATGCCTGTGACTATGGATACCACATGCTATCAGCAGCCAGAACTGCGGTAGAGTGGGTGAAGGGCAGTGGGGACTCGGATGGTCTTTGGCAGTATAGCAGTCTAAATAGTCATACAATAGTCAGTGTAACTTTGGCTGTGTCAGGAAGTTGGGGATTTTTCCACAGGTAATTCCTTGAAAAGCAAAAGCATCCAAGATTCAAAATTATCACATGTCAAAAAGCAGAAATTGGTTTATTTTTGAGAACAGTGCACCAGAAAGTGGAAGGGTAGCCTAATGCTTCCTTTTCTCAGCATTTTTCTTTTTGGCGGGTCTCTAGCCACAGGCAAATTGCAAATTGCTTTTCTTCAGGCACAGTGAATGTCTTAGGGAGCTTTTGAACCCTCCCACATCTCTCTCCTCCCCAAAACTCAACTGAGTTGCTAACCCTCAACAACTGGTCTGCAGAGACTACATATGAACAATCCCACACCATCTTGCCATCTTTTCAGGCATCTCTTCATCTACCGTATATTGCCTCATCGCTGGAAACTGTAAATGTCCTTGATACTTTCAAGGTCAGCTTTTACTCCCCAGTGTTATTTTTGAGAGGTGTTTGTCCCATGAATAGCATTTTCCTTTTCAGACAAAAGACTCGTATCAAGAGGCTACATGATCCTACAGAGATGGTGGATTTATTTATTATTGGAGAGATACACATTAAACCTCCTCACGTTACTTATAGCTAGAAAGATAAAATATTGAGGCTGTAGGAGAAGAACAGCTCTAGTGAAAAAAAAAAGGACCTCCAGCTAATTTGTTCTAGGCTACTAAGAATGCTAAGGAAGCAATCCTCAGTTCATCATAAGACAAATTCCTTCCACTCATTTACAATATAATTCCTCTATTGTGCATGCTTTCAAAAGGTTTAGTTCCAAGAAATCCCACAGACAATGTCACAAGAAGAGATTTTGTATGACGTTCCTGAAGACTTCAGTTTCTGAAAGCATCAGCATTTTTTTGAGAGCACCTACCCTGTGGTATTTCCTTCAGATTTCTAGTCCCAGACAATGGCTAAAACTCACCAGATGCACCCAGGGCCCACAGTGTTCTCCTGCTGATTTCTGAGGTGTCCCTGAGCAATTCGAGCAGAAGAACCAGATTAAACCCTGACTTGCAACTGGCTATATGCAAAAGTGCCTGAGATTTTTTGATAAATTCTTTTTCCAGATCTTACTTTTGTCTGAACAAAAGCAGTGTGAGTGAAAACAGACAACCCCTATCTAAGATTTCTGAGTTCGAGAAATAGGTTGTTTATGAAAGTTCTGCATGTGGCAATTGGAAGTGGAAATTACTGCAATGCTCAGTGTGTGAACGTATTGGAAGCTTCACAGCACTATCTAGATCTCTCTTCCAAATACAAGATCCAATGTTGCAATTATTCAGACAGTGTGTTGACAAATAGTACAAAGAGAGAGAGAGAATAAAATAATAAACCTTAAAAGAATGCTAAGCTGTAAATTATGGAGATCTATAATTGCATTTGAGAAGTAGAGCAGCATGTGTATGATAAAATTTGTCTTCCACCACCTTTCCAAAGAAATTGGATTGTGTGTGACTGCACTCCCTGCTGCACAGTACCATGAGTTATACAGGAGCACTGCTGTGATTCTACTGATCTCTGACATTCCTGGCCTCTCTGTGATTTTCTTTATAAATTTCTGAATCTATAGAATGACCTCTACATGGAACCTCACATGCTTGTTTCAGGCTGAAGTGACAATCAGAAAAAGAAAATGGCAGGGAAGCTGGCTCTGAAGGGTGCTAAATACTTCCAGCTTCTCGTAGGGTCCATTTCTTCTTTAAAGATGCTTAAAAGAGAGTGTAAAATTAGCTTCCCTCGCTTTAAAGGTGCATTCAAATCCAACAGCATTAGGATAAAGGCGATTGAGGCCCATATGTCTTAAGAAGCATTGAAGTACTCATTACCTTCCAGGCAGCCCTTAGCCTTTTGTATAGCCAATCCCATAAAGCAAGTACCCTGCTGGGTCACCCTGAAGGTTGGCAGCAGCTTTTTCTCAACATACTGCAGATGACTGGTTCTCTGTGCACTTGTTGAGCAATATTTCATCTGAGGAGAGTAAGACCAGAGGGGTTTTTTTTCATGGAGTAGAAATGTCTTTCATAAATACATAGAGTGTGAAAACAAGGCATATCCCTTCAAATCTGTGTTAAAGATTTGCTTATTCAAATTTTATTTTCACAGAGTTTAGAACTCAATCCTTTTACATGAGTGTTTTAACATGATTGATTGAGTGCTCCAGGCATCTGACAGATAATTGAATTCACAAGGTATTTTTCTTATTCCCATATTTTAAGCTAAGGAATGATGAATAACAAAGTGCAAATTTCTTGTCTGTGGACAAATATGCAGCTTCACATTAAATCTGTATGAAACCAGCTATCCCACAAATGCTACACGAATAAAACCATCTTCTCTGCTTCAGAGTTTGCAAATAGAAAGTTACAAAACAGGATCGAGCCCTGCAGCTATTAGGCATTTGAGTGAAGTTGTTACAAACTCTATTTTAGGTTTATACATGCAGTAAAAAAGTGCCAAAAGTTGGAAACTAACCACAGTCGGTGATTTTATTAACCTTAGTTCAGAAAAAAAAATATATACTACCACATGTCTAGCTTCAGACCTACTGACCTCTGGGCCATACTCATCTGTACGAAGATAACTTGCCAACATTCCCTTTTTACTTCGGAATAAATTGGGCTTCGGTGCAATAATACCAATAAGGTTACAGGACTTGACAGAAAACTATGAGAGAGCAGAGGGAGTCTAAACACCAGCTTCTACTTGGAAAGGATTTCCTCTAGATAAGATTTCTATACAACCTTTGATAAAATGAGAGTTTGTGTTCCTTATGATCCCAGCTCCTTACATCTTTCTTACAGCAACACAATAATAACTAACTTACTTGGGTTTGCTCTTTTCTTAAAACACAAATGTTCTGCTATGTCATTTCAAAACATCACAGATTGCCCTTTGTAAGCAATCTTTCCTGCTTTGACAACAATCTTGGATTTTGCTTTCTAGCACAATTGCTATTACACCACATACAGTGACAACTTGTCCCTGCCTCAAGAGACATAATCTTCCTTTCTTTGGTCTTCTAATCCACTACTGAATCACTGCTGCACTCCTGAAAAAAGAAAGCAATCAAGAATTTCCTGTTCGTCCCACAGTTTTCAATCACTTCATGGAATAAAAACGCAAGAACAAAAAATGTATAAGGGGTAAAAGTTATGTGTTATACGACATTATATATAGAAATCATATATTTGCGTTTTTATAATGAACTTGATAGAGTTATGGGGGAATCAGCCAATATAAACGAGATAGATTCATAATTTCAGACATCTTAATGTCAAAAGCCTCACTATGTCAACTGCTGAAGAGGAAGCATGCAGTCATTACTACACAGAATTAATACTTAAAATAGTCTTCAATAAGTCATTCTTGAGGGCTTTAATCTCTCATATGCAAGAATAAGCAGGCAGGCTCTGTGCCTTTTTTATATACCAGATTCTTTTGGGATACGCAGAATCTTTGGATTTGTCTTACATTCTATTGTATGTCAGGTGATAAGCACAGATATCAGAGGCTTCTCCTGCAATGCACGGGACTGTTTGCTGCACCTTAGCCTTAGTGGAAGGTGAGAAAACATGCTGCCTGAACTCTTAGGCATCCCAAAAAAGGGGCACAAGAGTAGCATATGTGAATGTCATCTTCTTGGCTGCCTGGCATATTCCTACAGGTTTATTCCCAGGTGGCAGCAACAAGAAAAGTACTCAGCCCAGTAAACTCTCTAGTCAATTCTTCTGATGTGCTCTTAGGTCAGAGACAGTATAGAAAATGACGGAGATGTATAACTGTATTATCTGTGAGAAAACTTTTTTATATTGTCAGAAGAACAATAACAAAAAAAAAGGCACTATGGGGAATCAAAATTCTTCTTCACACACTTTCCTTCTTCAGCCTGGCTTTTCTACTCCCACCTGGAAACGTCACAAAGACCCCTCTCAGCAGCTGGCAGTTTCCGCTGGTGGGAGCTGCACAATTAGAAGTATTTGTGATGTTGAGCAAAGGTTTCAAGTAGACAAATTTTCTCATCTAGAGCTTGGACATAGAATGCAGCTGATCTATGAGAGTCTTTGTCCCTAAATCTTCCATCAATGTATCTCAATCTTTTACGAACAGCTTTTAGATCATGAGGGTGTTAGACTTCACTTGCTTTTCATGTGTGGAATCAGTAAGGCCAAGTACATGCTTCAAGCATCTTTGAAGCATGCTCATCCTTCTAGTGTCACTAGGATGCGTCCCTGCTTCAGCACTTGCTGAAGGTTTGAAAAAAACACTTTTTTGGCTAATTGTGTCTGAACACGTGTCTTTGGCTCCGTTATGTTCTTGTGTAAGGAGTTCAATCACAAAGGAGCAGCAAAACCCTGTATCCTTGCAATTCTGCAAAAAACAGGCAAAGGCAGAGATTGAGTGACTACAGAGCATTGAAGAATCTTGGTTGCCGCAGAGTACCTATTTTTTTCAGGTACTGTTGAGCATATGCCCTGTTGTAGATATTCACAAAGAAAGATGAGACAAGGGACTATCCATGGTTTCTGCTGAACGGTGATTATTGTATTGTCCTCCCGAACTTGGCACCTGACCCAGTACCTGATTCCAGTTCCTAATGTTCTATAAAGATTCGAGACTTACACCATGTCACTGCTTTGCAGATTATTGATTTGGCATATTTTTGATACCAGAAGAAAATGACCTCTGAATTCTGCTTCAGTCAGCCTTGCTGTCTCACTGGAAAGCTTCAACAGCTACATTCTTAGCCACTTTCCAATCCATACTGATATTCTCTGGGGTGAGATAACTTGACCTTTAGGAATCCCATCTACAGTTGAATGTGCAGGAAATGACAGCCTGAAATGATATATTCTTGTCAGGGTATTAAAGCCAAGCTCCAAAAAAGATCTAATGTATGCAGATTCCTTTGCTTTCAGTGGTGACTGTAATTTCAGGGAAAATGCAAGCAGGTGATTGATTTGTTTATAGGGAGTCACAAGAGCACATTGGAGGTGAATTTCAAGTGTGCTTTCTGTTACAGCTGTAGAATAAAGCATGTGTTAAAGGGTCAGTCAGAGTCCTGGCTACTTGTCTGGGTTCTGAAAGATAGTTCAGGGTGAAAGGATACGGTGGGCATTCTGGGAAATATTCAAAAAGATAACCCATAATACATAGAAGGACTTAACAGTTGAAATTGTAGTTTTCCTTTGGCAATTTTTTTAATACCAATGATTAAAAAAAGGCCAAGCACAACTGCACCATCCAAGGTTTCTGATATACTACACAAAGCTAAATAAATTACGAGGGTCTCTTAACAGCAATGAGTACTCAGAGAATTTACAGTGATGGCCTGGAGAAAGCCCACATGGCTGTGTTTGCTGGCAATCACTTGCCAACAACAAGTTTGAAGAACTTGTTCTCCTGGCAGAGGTTTTCCTGATCTACAATACAATTTTCTGGACCTGTGAGAAGTACTTACCTATCAACTGTCATGGCTTTGGTTCTGTGTATGTCCATGGTACTGAGAGACAGTGTGTGTGTCCATATAGATAGCTGCCTTGGAAGCCAAATATCCAACGTGTATCAGTCAGCCATCACTGCCTCATGTAAGCGTAAGAGCTGGGTTTGCTTTTTGATTCTAGAAACTATCCTGGGAATTGGGGAATTCATTGGAGAGACCGATTTCTGTTTCACTGAAGGCTCAGGAGTTAAGATCCCTCTAGAGGAGAAATTCAGAGAATTCTTTTAAATCCTAGGGACCCTGGCAGTGTAGAGTGAACAGTTGGACTCGATGATCTTAAAGGTCTCTTCCAATCAGATGATTCTGTGATTCTGTGATTGGTCATAGACAACTAGCTTAGCAGTTGCTGATATGTTGAAAATGGGGGAAATAAGAAGAATTTTCCAAATACCTATAGTACGTATCATGGTGATGATGGCACGGTGGCACCCATTTTTCAAAACCATCCTTATGTGATTTGTTGAATGTAGGGTGTGGGTTCTGCCCAAATGACCCTTCCAGGCAAATGAAGAAAGGAACTGAAGAAAGGCAGTGATGGGATTATTTACGGCTATCCATGACCTTGCAACTGATGCCTACCACAAAACAGGCACCCTGCTTGTTTGTGTTTCTGCTGATAGTACAGCCTTCAAAATGTTGCCCAGACATACTAAGATGATGGGAATGAGTAAATTATTATTATTTCAAAAGGCACATCTCCCTGAAAAAATCTAGAATGATGACTTATTTGTAATATCAAGTAAAGTACAGATCTTTTGTCTAACTGTCATCTCAGAATGACAGTGAACTAGACCCTTGGTAATGGGCTCATTTTTCCAGCCTGTTTAAATTCCAATTTATCTTTCTAGTTTGCACTAGACCGTCACAGAAGGAGTTCTTAGGGCTCAGCATGTTGCTGTGAATTATTGAATGTGAAGCTGCCAAAGCTATTTTATCAGATTCATACTACGTTTGGCACAATTCTGTATTCATTCTTGCCACAAACAAAGGTTTATAGATATTAATTAGATTAATTAAAATCAGTTTGTACAAATGAAAGATAACCTTTGTTCCCTTTCATAATTTTGGTAAATGTTTTGTATATTGCTGAAAAACAACTAAATACTGATATATTAATGCAGGA
>NW_010417983.1:0-11586 GCF_000710305.1 Buceros rhinoceros silvestris | reverse complement strand
TGCACACTTGTTACTTAGTTATGCTCCCAGAATCCTGTAATTGCAATAATGGATTTATCAGATTATTTGCTAAGTATATCATGTAGTATCTGGGAGTGACTGATATTGCTATATAAAGCTCATGGGAAGAATCATGCTTACACCTAAGAGGGTGCTTATTTAGGGAAGACCCTCTCACTTTTGTAATCTGACATTTCTCAAGCCTGCAGTATTTTTAGTTCAGAAGAGAGAATGGTCTAAAGATTCAACATCTCAAGCGTTATTTTGATTACACTTCTACCATGTAATAACTCTGTATTTTCTGACTATGAGGCCTTATGTCAGTTGAAAAATATATCCAATTTCCATAGTGCAAAATAAAATCCTACTGATTTTGGATTTGTACTACAGGGTGGGTTTTGGTGCACAGATATTTTATGTAGCTTTTAAACAAGTGCCATTCTCAGTTCTTCCATCAGCCTGTGAGACCCTCAAAAAATTCAGTTTCACTGTGCCTCTGTTTCTCCATCCTTTAACATATTCATACTCCTCTTTGACATTTTGTCACTAGCCGTGACAAGCAGCCAAGACTCATCATTGCAACAATGAAAAAAGCTCTGGTCATGCAATGTGGGGACACAGTCCAATTTTTTTTTCCTCCATTTTGATCCCAAATACTCGGTTCATAAGCAGTGGCAATAAGACATGTTAGATGCTCATTAAAGCATGTGGTTGCTACTACTTTCTCAATACAGTTACCAGCTTGCTGACCACGTGGAAGTTTCTTGTGTTGGCAACAGAACACACGCAACAGCTTGCTCTGTAAGTCTCAAGTGAGGAGGACTTTTGAAAAATTGTATAAAGTTATGTTTTGAAATTCTAATCCTAAGTGTGATGATTGAAATAAGATTTTTGAAACAGAAAACACCAGTCTGCTTATTTGGCAGGGTTGTGTAATACATCATTTCATATATAAAATGAGATTAGTTTAAGAGATACATCAGAGAAGACTCAGTCATTCAGGAAACAGTGTCTGACCAAATATATACAATGTGCTCTCTCTGTGCCTATTCTTATAAACAGTACTTTTAGAGGAAATGACGTCCTGTATCAAATTTCAGCACATCAGAGTTTCCATTATTTGTGGAATACCCACTCTGGAATATATTTATTTCTCTGGAATCTCTCCATATTGCAATTGACAAGGTAAGAAACAAGTTCAAGCACAAGCTGAATCACACATATCTTAAGCAGATGATTTACATGTACAATATTTTGAGAGATGAGGAATAAACTGAGATCTGTGAGGTTCCTCTGGATTATGAAATATTTTATATGGTAGCTACTTTCCTTGAGAAAGTAGTATTTTAGTCATTGCAGCTTACTTTTCCCACACACACTGTGCCATTAACACATATTTTCTTTTCACTCAATGTTTTAAGCGTAGACCAGCCAGAAGAATGACTGATATATTGTACTTGCTGACAATTCATTAAATTTGCATTTGCAAGCATACCTGTATGCACAGGATTACAAAGACCTCTCCATTTCAGACTGATTGGAGACCTGAAAAGGAAAGAAATCCTACTTACGTCCCCCTGTACATGGAGTCTGTTGGTTTAAAGGAGCTGCAACACCTCACAGTTACAGAACCAAACTGAACCTGTCCCCCGTCAAGGACTGAGCATCTGGGGGAGCAGACAGAGCCAGTGTCAGGTGTGTGCTGGGGAGCTGGTTCATCCCCTCACAGATGACAAGGGCCATCTGCAGGGATCCCCAGGGCAGAGCCAGCGCGCAAGAATGCTGGGATCTCACAAGATGATTTTTCTTCCACTCCAAAACACAGTGGTAGCACAGAGCAAGTTTACAGTCTTCAGAACACAAATCCCTCTAAGTATATATTTAAATAAACAGAGCACAGGCATTTGTACATATGCCAGGCCTGCTGTCCAGCTTTTCCAGCCTGAGTGACAGGGACAGCATCTGTGCATAACTGCAGTAGAGATATCATGCCCTGAGGGCTAGAGCGCTCAGTCCTTCTGAGCTCTTACACTGCTCCTTTGCAAAACTATTCTTCAGTTCCTCTGCTCTACGAGAAGTCAACAGACCCCACTTTTCCCCTTTCGCCTTGCCAGGTCCCCTTTTCATTTGCTATAGGAAGCCAGATGTATCGAGTCTCTTACGGACCAGGAAAGTGAGTGTTTAGTAGCCTGACTCCTCAAAGAGCTGGTTGTTCATACCTTTTCTTGATCTTGTGCCATGGCAGCGATGTCTTCTCCAGGTGTGTTCCCTCCCTCAATAGCTTCTCTCCTGCCATGCTTTGGCTCTCCATTTGCTCCAGCAAATGGCAAGCCTCACAAGGCTTCCTCCATACCCGCTTTAGAAGTAAGCATTCCACTTCTAGGCGTCCTCTTCTGCCTTATCACAAACAACCATAGATTTCCATGCCTGTTTAATTCAGGGACACACACACAATCCCTTGTTCAGAAATACGCTCAAATGCTTGCCATGATGGTTGGCAGTCTACCAAAACACATCCTACTGTAGCAGATTTTGACACAATATAATCAACCCATCTTGAACTTGAAATGAACATGGAATGGAGTGGGCTACAGCACTCTCGGTAACTATTAAAATATTTTACTTGATTGGGTAAAATGTAACATGGTAGTACAAAATACTGAATTGAAAACTAACTGCAGCCACAGCAGAGAAAACTTACAATATAATTCTAACAGTGGCTTCAAAGAAAAAGACTTTAGGTACCATCATACTGACAAGACAATGTCACTGTCTCTCTCTGAAAAGGCACGATTTGGGTCTTTCTTAAATTAGATCTTGTGTGTATCAGTAGCATTAGCTCTTTGTTTTTCTGCTCATAATTTGCATAGCTCTCTCCTGCATTGCAATGGGTCACTATTCTTCGAATTTTAGATCATCGGTCTGGCTTGATTGCTCTTCATTTGCTTGTGAGAATCACTAATAAAACACTCAGAACGCAACCTGGTTTGTGTGTCTGGGAATAGCTAGGTTCTTTAATTCCTCTTGACAGGCACTATCTGTCTTTTTACAGACTACTTGGAATGCCTTATAGCACACAAGAAGATTTTAAAAAAGAAAAAAACAACCAAACAACCAAATACACAAAAGGCCAGTCCAAAGGGAAGCGCTAGGAAAGCAAGTGATATTTAAGCAGTTGATGGTATTCAGAAGTGTTCCCTTACTCAGGACTTGCAGAGTGGTGAATGCAAGTTGCTGGAAAACACAAAATAGCCCAGAGAGTTCATTGCCTCATCCCAGAAATTTTAAGCTCAGCCACATACTGAAATGGTGAATCTTTATACTTCCTGTTGAATGCACACATGGATCTGACTGGAACAAACGGTGTCCACTTCGGTTATGCAACTATCCAGTTAAATTCCACTGGGATACTGCCCAAAACATCAAGATGTGCCAAGATGAGCCTTCTGTTACAAAAATAACCACAGATACAGAAATAACAAAAGAAGTCAGTCCCAGCATTTATCTGCTACTGCAGATTCATCTCATCTTTCTTGATCGGGATTATAGATACGTGATTCAGCTAAAAAGTAATTGATTCATTATTTTAATGGTAAATTAAGGCAAATCAGATTCCGAGTGGGTTAGGGAGCCACTAATTATATCTGCCAGCGGGAAAGCAAATAACACTTAGAAAGCATTAAATCAAATGTGCTCTTGAGGCTGTAGTTGTGAGCCCTTGTTCTTACAGAATGCCTTAAATTAGTTCCGTAAAGGCTCACCAGTTTCTGTAGGATTTTATTTCAAAACTAATTTCATTTTAAAATTGAAGAAATTTAGTCAAAACTAGAATTGTTACATTAATTTTACTATATTTAGTGTCACTAACATTTACTGTTATTAAGAAAGTACATAGCACCTGCTAGAGTCTGCAATTAGTTTCTTGTACATATTTCTCCTCTAGCTCATGCCAAAACCCCACGTCAGTCTGCCACCACAGCCTGCATTTCAGCTTATAGCAGGGCCTCCACAATCTGTTCATTCTTCATTTAGTGCATGTGTTTGGCTGCAACAACAGCCAAATCAAGAGCATTTATGCTTATTCCAGGCCCTCAGGACACAATGTATGGTGCAGAAGTAACTAAGGCAGACTAGGCCATCAAATCAGCTCTGATGACAGCAGTGCCTTCTTTAAGTGGCCATGAATCCATCCTGGTCCAAGCTTTTTGCCAACAGAATTAATCTGGGGGCTTACATGGAACAGTGAGCACAGACCACCAGGCCAGGTAAGGCTAATGCAAACAGGCACTGCAATGAGTTGTGATAGCAGGAGTCACCAGGACAAACATGCACGCAGGCTGTCTCTTCCCAAGGCCAGTGGGCAAGATTTAGAGCAGTGGCTGGCAGCATTTTCTGGATGAGTGCCAAGATTCCTGGCCCAGAATTAAGGTCATTTTTTTTCCTAGGAGAGGAGATACATAGGTAACAACATCAACCTCATTGTCACCCTGTGAAAACTCATTCCAGTATCTGCAGGAGTTTTGCCACTGACTTCAACAGCTGGGACAGCTGCCACCGCCTCTGTCAAAGAAAACTTTAACTTTGATCTGGTTATGTAGAAACTCTAATGAAAAATGAATAATTCTGGGTCACAGTACACTTGATATGCTAATTTCCCATTGACTCCTTGATAAACCAATAAAATAAAATATCCTCAGTAACCCTCCCCTTTCAACTATCAGACAGTGACATATAGAATTAAGTCTATCGACTCACAGTAGTGGGTTGCAAAATGGAAATGCCCTTGGAAATGTATGCTTATGTACCCTTCATGTTTCCCTATTGTAATTCCATAGATTTATACATCATCAATGTGCTATTTCAGGCTAATATATTGCAAGGACATTGGGGTGGTGGCAGTTCATCAATGACGCTTTGTCCTCCTTTTTTTCATTAGAGCTATTTAAGAAGGCAAGCTATTGCTGTCAGGAGCTTCCTATAAATGTAATGGATTTTACAATATAATCATAATAGTGCAGCATTATGGCTGTCTCTTTCTTGTATTAATTATGATCGTATTTGCATTCAGGATGCAACCTTATCTGAACCCAAAGCAAATTAGTCTCTTCGAAGGAGAAAGGCCCTAGCACAATTGTTAGAGCTGTCCCTGGAGGTAACACGATACTACTGCATGTCCTGCCTAAGGGCCAGAGTAATACCTTTCCTGATCCACAAGAATATATCTCAAATAACATTTCTATGGAAATGGGAAATCTGCACTGTAATGTAGATTTTGGGGTTAGTCTAAATTTTTAACTCTCAAGTGACAGATAAATAACTCTTTGATGTTCTTTATTTTTTGCTGGGCAACAGCAATTCTCAAAAGCTCCAACTCTGGGAAGAACTGGAAAGACACTTAAGTACAATCTTAAAGCCTATTTATTCAGTGAGAGTAAAAGTATGGCTTATGTCCATTTCAGTAAACAAAGCTTTAACTCCAACTTCAAAGCTGGATAACCGTACATGCTTGAGTACAGTCTCAATTAACAGACTACTTAGTTCTCTAGTTTAAAACACATGCGTAAGATCACCGCTAAATCTTGACCTTTGAGTCATGCGTGTACCGGAAAAGCAGGGTGTTTCATGCAGCACCTGCCTGGAAATGTGATTTTTCCATGATGCTGACTGCTGAAATAAGCAAATCAGAAGGTCACTGACTTCAAAAGTATATAACTTCAATAACATTTTCTGTTTAATAAAAGAGAGGAGCATAGGCTATACAAAACTTCAAAACATTCTGCAATCTTTGCCCTTGCAAATGAAAAACCAAAAGAAAATCTAAACCAAAAATGAACCCCAAAAGTAGACAATTGTCTTCTACAGAGATTTATTCTTTTCTTCACTGGATATTTTTTTGAAAGGGACATTGTCTTCTTGATACTGTATGCCAGGTGGAAGTTCTCAGGTAAGACAATGACTTATGGTGTGGATGATAGGTAGTCACAAAGATCCTTACAAAATAAAGCTGCCAGATCTCCTGGGGCCATCACAGCCAATGTGTAAAACGAAAAAGTGAAGATTTGTCTTGACTTTCCCAGTGAATGTGTTCCCAGGTGAACCAATTCAACAGGTATTGGAAAAGTTCCTTGTAGTTCAACAGCTCGACGCAGTCTCTGTAGCAGCAGATGTCCCATTGTGCTGCACACCACTAGCTACAGTGAAAGCCAAGAGGACCTCTCAGTTCATCTTAGTAACCCAGCAGCCTATATTCTGTCTCCCATTCAAGGGATTTACAGGTAACATGGTCTTGCTGCGGTATCATTTGGGGGGTTCTCTGCTCTGCTAAGGCAAGAAAGGGAAGGAAGGAAAAAATGTTAAAACTTCATCAAAGAATTATGTACTGCTCTCTTCATAGTAAAACCAGGGTAAATTCTGAGAGCAAAATATTAGAAATACACCCAGTGATACTGCTCTGTGTTAGCTAAAGATCATGTCATTACAGTACTCTGACTTCCAAGAGCAAATGGTGATACATCAAGTGTGAGGGCCTTGAAGTCTCCAGTAGGGCCTGAGCACCTGCTCCACATCACCACCACACCTCATAGACTCGAGAGTCCCATTTCAACACATCCCCGGGCCACCCATCCCTGCTCCAGTGATGTCTCAGCAGTGCCAGCCCCCAGGGAGCAGCCAGCCCTTGCTGCCCCCTGACAATAAGCAAGCAGAGTTGGCAAGAACTAGTTTCCTAAGGTGTATGTGTCTGCTGCATGCTGGACGTGTGTCCATCAGAGCAGGTTCCCCTGAAATGGCACCTTTCTTTTGCCACTTTCGTTATGAACCATCAGAAAATGCTTAGTTGGTAAGGACCTCATGGTCCTCTGATGGACCTTTGGAAGCTGCACACAGCGGGAATTACACCAATTCAATGGCTTCACAATATCGCCGGAATTTCCAGCTGCTTTTGAACCATGTTTTCATTAATTCATAACTTAATGAAAGAAAAGAGTCTAATGAGGAAAAAAAGTTTCAGAAAATTGCATACATATAACTCAATATTATTTGCTTATCTATCTACTGATGGTTATAACTCTTCTCAAGCATTTTTGAGAAAAAAATCTCATTTTCTCATATGTATGAAAAAAATGAAAAATATGTATGAGAAAAACACACAGAGAGAAAATATACAAGCAGACTTTCATTTCCAAACAACAAACCAGGCTGCTTGAGGCTTTCCAAATGTGGTTAGATGCTTTTGCTTTGCACAGCTTCCCGGACCCATCTGTACAAGCTTCTGTCACACAGCCATCCTCAAAGTGCATGTATTAAAATTTAGGCTAGATTGTTTACAAAATAGTTCCAAGACTGTCCCTTTGAGGCAGTACTGGTTTGCAGAACATCTGTTGCTTTCAATAGTCAATACAGAGACATTTGTTTCATCTGAAAGCAATGGCTTTTCCCTGTGCTATAACCATGCTCCCACGAATCAAAGGAAATATGTTAAGACTATTCAGCCGTTATTAATCTTTTATCTGGGGACTCTGTCTTCCTCTGATCACATATTTATCAGCATTAATTTTGGCTTGATTTTTAATAGCCTGTTCTCTGTGATGATTTCTACTCAATAGGAAGATACTCAGAAGCTGAATGGGTAGAACGGCTCAGTGCGGATTTATCAGTGGTTTTGGCTTCAATTCTGTATGTCCAAAGTTGATCCATTGTATTGAAAAAGAAAACAACTAGCAACTGTGTCAGCTTCCCTTTGGCTAGCATCTATTTCCCTGAAAAAGAGTTTCAGCAACCAATGCCATCCTGGCTCATAGTGGTTTATTCCTGGTTTTCTTAAGACTCGCCCTTTTTTTTCCCTGTCAAGTTTTGTTGGTGTTAGTAAAATTTGATATAAATCTTAACAAGGTTTATATTAAGTTTTATTTAAATTACGTCACTGCGAAAACAAGGCAGTCTAAGGGTCAGACATGAAAAACATGATTTAAAAGCATCATTACATTACTGAGATCTTTTAATTACAGATTTCTTTTTCTTATCCATATCACATTTCCAGAAAGCAGCAGAATTACTGAAGATGTCTAAAAAGAATGAAATTAAGGGCTTGATTTTTCTCCTGGAAAGGTTTGTAGAGAAAGTACTGCATTGGTCCATTCTGACTTAGTAGACTCTCAAGTAATAGATCACCAGTTTGCAAAGCAGTGGGAGTTCAAGTAAATCCCATCTTGAAATGGTTTCCTCAGTAAGCTTCTCATTCTAAAAGCTACTGCAACTTAGAAAGTCAAAACATCAGGACTAAAAAGATGTAAAGCATTGGTAAAACAACAGAAGCATTTCCAGTTCATGTGATACTCTCAAACTGTGCAATCATATAAAAATCAGAGAAACTCCTAACCCCCATTTTTATGAAAGTTTTAAATTTTAGGTTTAGGAACTGCTTGAGATGAATGACTAAACAGATTAGATTGCAGGAAACTCCCTCTAGCTTCTGAGAGGCATTAAGTATCTCAGCTTTTTACCCTCTGCAGGAAAAGCTGTACATTCAGGAATACTGAATCAATAAAAGAATCGATTTACAAGAAGTGTATGAGAGTCTGGGGAATTTGTCCTGACAGAATGCACAAGCTGAGATTGGATATCCTATTTCTTAGGAGGCACAACCACAGCATCTTAGATGATGGATGATAATGTGAATTACCCTGTTAATTTTGGTCACTCAGCAAACAAGTCAGTGGAACATGTTTATGGTAGAGACACCTGCAATTAAATGACGGGGACAATGTATTTGGAGGGGAGGATCTTGACCTTGCCTATCTCCAATAACAACATTTAAAAATTAAAATAGAGTTCTTTCTAATGGGAGATTTGAGAAATTCCTTTTCAAAAGTAAAGCTGGGCAACATTAAGTATTATATTAAACTATTGCTGCACTTTTTTGTTTGTCCTCATTAAGAATGACACGAGAACCCACATTTTCTACTTGAATCTGGAATGCATTGTATTTAAGGCAGTGGTCACACAATTAGAATTATGAAATAAGAGCCTTTAAAAGTTACAGTTCCAGCGCTTATGTTAGTTTAAAGCATTCTTGCTGCCGTAGTATTTTCTGCTCACTTGGCTTCACCATGGAAATCCTAGTAATCATCATTCATTCCAGCTGTCCCAGTCATTTCACCTAAGTATTGAATTCATTCTGCCTCTCTCATGCACACATCAGACTGCAGAGGCTGTGAAAGGAGAGCTGTGTGATTACACCAGTAAAGGATAAAAAATAGGATACTTGGAAGGAAATCTGAGTCACTTCTTGATTGAAACAAATTCTCAAAATATGTAATTTCCAATTTGGAAGAAAAACAGCCTATGAATGATCTCTTTCAATTTCTGATTTTTAATATTTGTGTGTAAACTACTGCTACGTGAAAATGAATAAAATAATTTTTCATTTGGGAATGTAAAAGCAGGAAGACTGCCATTTCATACATATATTTCTTTAAACATGTTTTCCAGTAGGAAAAGCTATCAAAGCCATCTCACTCTTGTGGCCGGTATCCTTCTTGAAATATCATCAAGAGAATCAGTGAAAACAGATTTGCAGGAAATTTTCCAAATTCATTTGAAAAGAAAACACATCTATCTGGATTCCCTTCTTGACAGTACCTCCATTTCTACAAGCTCGAGATTGAGAGGGGAAAAAAAATATAAAAACCTTAGTAAATACCATTTTCCGGAGGGAAGAGATGAATCCAAGGGAGATGGTGTGCAAAGCAGATTCCCGCTTTGTGTAGCATGAGTAGTGGTTGGCTACGAATTCAGTCTCCGTTTTCTCCTGAGCACAGATGGCATCTAGCATGGATGTGAGGAGGGTTGAGGATGCAACATAATGAATATTGGAGCATTCATCCTTCCCAAAGAGCAGGCACTTTCTGCGTGTGAAATGATTAACTTCCATACTACTTTTGCAAGGTAGCACCTCGCAGACATCATACAGGCCATCATTTACCAGATGCAGAGTACTGCAAAAACAATGGGATTAGTGACCTCCTCGAAACAGTCAGGGAAAATCATGAGGCACAGACTGTGGCTCTGGACATGTTCAGAGCAGTTAATTAATAGAGTTTTTCATAATTCTGAAAGCAAAATGACGAAAAGCTCTTTCACTCCTGTTTATCCATCCAAAAATTTCAATTTTTGTTTCTGACTTAAAAATGTCCGAAAGTCAGTGGCTTTCTCCATCGAGCTTTATCTTTCAGCTGAGACCCAATGGCAGAGGTGTCAAATGAATTGAAGGCTGGTAGGAGGAATGAACAGTCTTCATGTAATAATCATTGTATTTGTAAAAAGGTGACAATTTATTATATAATTATGAAAATGGTGACAGTAAGAAAGTGATAGATTGTTCAGTTTTCAGACTTCCATTGGCAATTTTATTTTGTTGTAAATATATCTCCTTCCTACATCTGGCTCAGAAACCGGCTCACTGAGTACTCAAAATTGCTGTAGGATAGAGAAACCTGTATGTTATGAAGAAAGAATCCATTGTGGATTTCTGTTGTTGCCAGGAATAACAAAGTTAGAAAAATAGATCTCTTAGACTAGGGTTGAGGCTGAGAAGGTATTCACTTCTAGGTATAAACAAAAGGTTGTTTTACTCTTTAAAATCTCAAATATATGTGGATTGCTGAGTAATTGTAACAAAAGGTCATCAGCAATCTTTAGGAAAGCTATCTAATACTGTACAGTGTAGAGCTACTAGACAAGCAGCATTACTGCTTCTCCATCTGAATGAACATGTTCAGCAGAGACGTTTACAGAAACTAGATAAGATAAGCACCTTCAATACCCTGTAGCAATCTATAAATCCAGAAACAGGTTTTATATCTCTGTGGTTTGGGTGGTTTGTTGGGTTTTGGTTTGGATTTTTTCTCCCTCAGTATTCACCTTAAAGGCCATTGTCAAGTGCTTTGAATTTTTTGCTGTCTGTGAGTTGTCAAAGCTGGCTTCAGGGTTACTGTTTTAAACCCTTCATGCTGGTAAATCTCTTATTTCCTCATCTCCTGATATTTCCTCTCCAATTTCCATTGATGATGCACATACTGATCCTTAATTAACTGGAGCACCTTTATTGGACTAAGCAACAGGGTTTCTAGACAGCTAATGGTTAGTCAGGGTTTCCCCAGAATATTATTTAAAGTTTAATTCTTCTTGTCATAATGGAACACCTTAAAAATTTATCCTCATGGATAAAATTATATGATGAATTTAAAAATAAGCAAATAGTCAGGGAAATTATCTAGGTACATAGCAAAGTTTAAAATCTACCGAAGTGCAGTTAGCTTTTTTCAGAAGAAAGACATCTAACCCCAGAGAAGACAATAGGGAACATAACAAGCCACCACTGGCTAGATGCAGGAAAGAATATAAAAGAGAAAAGAGAGAACATGAGGAATAATTGCCAGATGTTACAAAAACCTGATTAAATTCTCTAGCTATTACAGAAACAGGAAGTCATGAGTGAATTAGTAAATCCCAAGACAAGGTGAGCAAGAACTAAAAAAACCCAATGGAAGTAAACTAAAATAATTATTTGACTCTGTCCTGGGTTCA
>NW_010417982.1:0-3140 GCF_000710305.1 Buceros rhinoceros silvestris | reverse complement strand
TTTTTTCCTTAAATTCCTTTTTCTTCCAAAATTCACACTTCCTTAGTAAATAGTTAGGAAAACTGACTAGCTGAGCATAAATGAAAGGGATTTTCATGCATTTCCAAAGCTGTAACTTAATCTGAAAAAGAGCATTTTTCCATATAAACAATGGAATCCACACGGAAGTAGGGCATGGCGGGTTTATGCATCAAAATGAATGATACTAATCTCACTGTGCAACAGTTCTTCACTGTCTAGGCATTCCTTTTCACCACGTGAGGCAAATGTAAGAATTATTTCCCTGATGGACAACGTTACACATAGACTCCAAGTAACTACCACCGGCACTTTACAACCACACTGCGGAAAGCCACGACACTGACTGTATAAGGAATGTGACCAAAAATTCTTTACTAGTGCCCTTGGCTGAACCTCACCAGAGCCCGGGAGGCATCTGACCCAAGGAAGAGCAGATGCCGTGTACCAGCACATCTAGTTAGTAATGTTTTGTGCCCAATTTTCATTTCATAAAATAACCACAGATTGTGCAGGACATCAGTTACACCAAACTTACGAAATGATCAGGCATATAAAAGCATGCAGATTTGAAGAGGGGTAGTTTATCACTGGTTTTGTTAACAGTACAGAATATGTCCCCCAAGAATGAAAGTTCAGTAATTTTAGTAATTTAGTGGGGGTGTTTGTGGGGTTTTGGTGGATTGATTGGGGTTTTTGTGTTTTGTTTTGAGTGGTGGGGGTTTTTTGGTTTGATTTTTTTTTTAATTTTTTTTTTTTACAGTTCCCAGTGTCTTATTAAATCTTCAGTCTGTTGAATAGAAGATAAGCAACTGAAATTATGAAAGCAAACTCTGTCTTTAACTTCTGCCTGCTGACTCACTAGGTTCAGAAATCACAAGGAATTGTGTTTATCTCTTCCCAACGAGCTACTTGCTGGGACTACACGACTAACACACGTGTCTGTCAACAAGATGGGTCACCTCTATACTTTTCTGTATTTTCTTTAGTTGAAATCAATACAGGAGAAATCAGAAACATTGGACACTGGAGGGTAGGAACGATGAACTGCTTAACATTGTTCCCTGATGTCTGTATCCCAAGACACACGGCTGGTTCCCAACTATTTTTTCAGTTTTCCCATTTTACGTGTTCGAGCATCCTCTAGCCCTTCTATCTCTTCTGCATGCTAATACTTTCTCCTCTTTGTCATAAAGTTATGAACAATAAAGCTGAA
Source organism: Buceros rhinoceros silvestris (assembly GCF_000710305.1). Lineage (NCBI taxonomy): Eukaryota > Metazoa > Chordata > Aves > Bucerotiformes > Bucerotidae > Buceros > Buceros rhinoceros. Next base: position 1,906 of record NW_010417982.1, on the reverse strand, counting down.
ACAGATTAATTTAATTGTTAATGTTTTGCACAACAATATGAAAATGACACACCTTCAGATTGCATCTCCCTCAACATATCACACAAATACAAATCATGCTGCAGGAAAAAAATGCACCTGTAAGCAAAGCAGTGTTAATACTGTTGTAACCAACATGTATCATTGTCACTGACACGTAAATGAAGGAAGGGTTATAATTACTCCACTCTGAAAATAATTATTGCAAATAATTTAGATTTTTCTAACCATTTAAAAAAGAATTCTTTACGGCCTAGAGTAAAAGTCATGTTTAGTCTTCCCGCATCAGTATCATATTGTATACAGGGGAGTGAAACATAAATCAATATTCATGCAAAGTAGACAAAACCACAACAAAATCACAAAAACAGTAAGAGAGACAAATTTTCTCCCTGCCAGAATGCATCTCCTGAGTATGCCTCTACTGCAAGGTCATCAACTCCAGATAGATAACTTTAATGTATTACTCATTTGCAGGGATGTCACTACAGATGGTTAACCTGGTAACTGATTATGACACCTAGTAAGGCAAAGAGGTAAATTTCAAATTTACTAGGTGACTAAAATAGAATATTTATGGGAGCTCTTAAAAATCCAGCAGAAAAACTGCACGCGTGAAGATGCTTCATTAAAATGAGAACAACAGAACGTATACAGAGAGCATTTTCCTGCTCGCTATTAATCGCATCCTGGGTTTTTCCCATAGGAGAAAACTTACAAGAAAGTAACAGGACAGTCCTGGCAGAGAGGCAAGTTCACGTTATATCCAAATTTTATGTAATTGGATATATCAAACATATAACAGGACAGTCCTGGCAGAGAGGCAAGTTCACATTATATCCAAACTTTATGTAATTGGATATATCAAACATATTTAAAAATATATTTTGGGGATCAATATATATTCAGGAGCAAAATCTAAGTTTCAATCAGTAATTCCAAAATTTGGACCTGGATTTCTTACTAGTCCAAATATCAGAGGGATTTAGATGTAAGAATTTTGACTTAGAATCATCTTAATGCATGCTGAAAACTAGAGCAAACGAAGCTCATCTAAGATGTTTAAGGTGTCCAGCCGGAGCGCACAGCGCTGTGAGGGACCGTGGCTTGCAGCACACAGCTTACAGAGTCCAGCCGTATTTCGAAACGGCAGTCAAGTAGGGGACACGCCCACCTATACAGGATTGTAACTCAAGGCAGGGCTGGGCATCAAAGTGAAGGCTGCAATCTTGTAATACAAACGGCCGTATTTCATTTCAAAGAGGCACGAGATGCTTACGCATTTCTAAAAGTCAGAGCACAGCAAACTGTGTCCGTACTTTTGCTGTTGCAGTGAGGTAGGTTCAATCCCCCTTTAGTGAATGTGGCCGCAATCACCGAACACAATTATCACCACATAAGTATGTGCATAGCAAATAAGCTTCTCATAAGCAGGAACCAACAGCAAAAAGCTGTGGTGATGCCAGCACCGTTTAATTCACAGGAACAAAAGCAGGTGTCACGGAGCCAAACGAGCACGTAGGACGGGGCTCTGCTGCACCGAACTGCCTCCACAGGAGTGATGCACAGGTTTCTAGGCATATTTTTCTCAATGACTAAAAGAAATACAAACTCACCACAAAACACATGAAAAATATCTTCTTTTTATTCTGTTTTTACCATGAAAGCAAGGCACCAGTAATGCTATACTGTAAGCGATGGGAACTGCCACAGCGGGCAGTCTCCACCCCTCTGATGCAAGATTTGCAATGCTCTTTGAAAGGGACAAATTTTAAAATATTTCATGCCATACGCATGCAACTTAGAAAACTCCTCTAAAGACAAACGTGTATTCTTCCTGAGGCAAGGTGGTATAATGGAGGACCTCAAAGGATACAACTGGATACAA
>NW_010417981.1:4882-9878 GCF_000710305.1 Buceros rhinoceros silvestris | reverse complement strand
GGTGGAGGTCGCCCCTCTGTCGGAGAGGATCGAGAGGAGGGTAGAAGCAAAGAGGGGCGCGGCTGTTAAGGCCCCTCAGCCAGGCGGTGGGGAGGCAGCAGGAGGAGCTGGCCTTCGTGCTAGCGGTGGCCCGGTGGCACCTGGCAGTGAAAGGCCACAGGATGCTGTGGTGTCGTCTGGCGATGCGTCTTGTGTCAGCCAAAATGGCACGTGGGGTGTGGAGAGGCCCTCTTTGTGCCCGCTGCCGGCCGCTCGGTCTGACTCCGCACACCAGCCTAGCGGAGCAAGCCCAGAAACATCCCCCCCTCCCAAGAAGTCGAAATATAGTCAGAAGGAAAGGGAGGCAATCTGCCAGGCTGCATGGCAGAGGAGGAAGGAGCGAGAAGCACGGAGGAGGCAGCAGGAGCAGGAGAAGGAGAGGAAGAGGGCTCTTGCCAGGATGCTGAAAGCTCAACGACCAGGGGAGTGCCACAAATACCTAACCGTGGAGCTAGATGCAGGTACTTTTCCTGACGGCCTTGCACTGACTGTTGTCTGCTCTCTGTGGAGGCCTGACCTATGCTCTGGTGTCAGTTCTTTTACAGGTGGATGGTGGTGCTCAGGTCCTTAGTGCTCTGGAGGCTGCAAATTATTCCTGTGTGGTTGTGAACCAGGCTATTCCCTGCAGCCTCACCTGGAGGAGAAAGACTGTGTCGCTTCAGGTGTGTGAGCAATTCTTGCTGTTCTTGCCTTTTTCTTCCCCTCTTATTTGCACTCATTAGCAACTGTATTTTGCAACCCAGGTAAACACCCTCTAATCTTCTCCCTGCCTCAGACATCTGAGTGGGAGCAGTGGTTTGACTAGATTATAAACAGACTGTTGGTCTGGCTGTTTGTTTTCATATCTGGACAGATGGAAGAAGGAGATGAGTGGACAGAAGAACCAGATGTCCTGGTTCTGCTTCGCTTGGAGGAGTTTTTGTCCATGGTTCGCAACTACAAACAAGTGAGAGTGCTTCTGACTCTTGTGCTCTCGAGCGTGCCTGGCTGTAAGGGCAGCGTTTGTCATCCCTCTTCACAGCAGGATGGGTCTGATGTGGGATGGAGCCGTGGATCCAGTAAACTAGAAATCTGGTTTTAGAAGCCATTAATGGATCAGAACCACTAGGGTTGTATAATTCAAAGTTCTGACAAGTTTTCTTTCCTAGTTACAATTTTTCACAGATTGTCAGATCAAGTAAGATTATTTTTAATTTCTTTCTGCATACTTTAACTTTATACTCCATCAGGTATTGCCTGCTCACCCCTGAAGAGCAGTGAACAGACTTTTCCCCCCTGCAGAATCAGAGCTGTAGGTGGCTGCTCTTTCCTGTCTACCTCTGAACGGTTTGACTTTTTTCTGTTGATCTTTGCAGGAGGCCCAGGGCTGTGCAGCAGGACAGAAGGAGACCCTAGAGAGCTATGCAGATCGTGTGATGGAGAAAATGCCTGGGAAATTTCTGGCACTGGCTGTCGTTGGAGTAGAAGCTTATTTCAGGTTAAACCTTTTTTCCATCCAACTGTTTCCGTGTAGTCTCTGGCCTTGAAAAATGCCATTATGTTAATTCCTTCTAGCAAAGACTGGAGCATAAGAGGTTTTTGCACCCAGAACTGTTCCACTATTTGTTATACAGAACCAGAAGCAAAGGCCTGTCCAGCCTGTCACCACAGTGACCAGTGGGGAATACCTGGGCAAGAGCATGAACCCCCAGTCTTCCTTTATTCTTCTTAGGTCTCCCAGAGCTCAGTCAAAAAAGGGACTGCAACAGGCAGCAGCGAGTCAAGAAGAGAAACAGGGGAAACAGAGAAAAAGGAAAGTTAAGGATTCTGTCCCGGAGATAACCAGACTGGACGTGGAAGAAGTGAGTACCTTTAAAGCAGGCGTGCAGGCATCACCTCGTCGTCTGCTCATTTGAACATTGGGCCCCATCACACGCTTTCTTGGATGGGGGGATTCAGCCTTCCTTGGTCTGTGTGTCTGTGGGCAGAGCTATGTGGGTTCAGTTCCCCACTGCTCTGCTCAGGTGTGTACCTTGAGCTCTCCTGTGGAATGATGTGTCTCGTTCACCTCAATCCCTTGCCAGTCTCAGCATCTCTCACCTCTCGTGGCCTGCTGGCAAAGCCTGCCAGGGCTGGGCTGGGCAGCCTGTGCGTAAGGAGAGCTGTCCCTGAGCCAAAACGGTGCCAAACTGATAGTAACTGGCTGCCCCTAAAGACTTGGGTGCCTTAAATGAACTGTTCCCAAAACAGGGAGAGAGTCGATGTTCCTGTCAAGATTGTCACCCTTTTTTGTTTCAGACAAGAGTGGGGTTTGATGTGTAAGATTAATTGTTCCATCGTTGTTTCCACTGGTTTACAGGCCTTGGTGGAGCTGCAGCTGAGCAAACCAGTCCAAGTCAGCTTTTTTGAGACATGGGAGGAGCTCGGGGAATTTGCCATGATGTTCACAAAAGCTATAGCTGAAGCATGGGGTTTGATGTGAGAAGATTAATTGTTCCATCGTTGTTTCCGCTGGTGTTTACAGGCCTTGGTGGAGCTGCAGCTGAGCAAACCAGTCCAAGTCAGCTTTTTTGAGACATGGGAGGAGCTCGGGGAATTTGCCATGATGTTCACAAAAGCTATAGCTGAAGCACCATACAAGTGAGTAAGCAGATGAGGTTTGGTCATATCTTCTTTGGAGAGGCTGGGAGGGAACAGGAGGTACGCGGCTGCACTTGGGTACAACACTGTGGTGATTTTTAAAGGAGCAGGTGACACAGAGCAGCTGCTGATGCAGCTCCTTCAGCACGGTGTTAGTTCTTGGAAACTGAGGCCCTGCCTGGGGAGGGGTGAGGACACGCTCCGGTTTCACGTTGGAGTCTTGACTGACATCAAGCAAAGGTCTTGTTCTCGGTCCAGTTTTAGGAGTGGGAAGGGAATGTGAGTAGGGTTGGGCTCTTTCAGCACCAGCTTTTCTTCAGTGAGTAACCAAGAGAGACTGAACCATTTAGCTGCTTCCATTGATAAGGAAGGACAGCAGCCCAAGGCGCAGCGAGCGCTGAGAAAGCTGCCTTGTGCGCTCTCGCAGAATCTGACCGTTGCTGTCACAGCAGCTGCTGGATTTTACATCTCAGCCATAAGGAGGGATGAGATGATGTTAAAAATCTCATATAAAAGTGTTTCATTATGGGTGACAGTCAGAAAGTGAATTCTTGTTTACCACTTTGTATGCATGTTGGATTGTGTCAGGATTGCTCCCAAGGGCAGGACTGTGTCTTAAACAAGGAAATTGGTAGCGCGTGTAGAGAAAATAGGGTCAAATCTTAAGCATTTACTGTGCTGTCGGTAACAGCACAGAGTGAGAAGGGTCTCTCTGTCTCTGACTGTGCCACAACAGATGCAGCAACAGGATTTTCTCCAAAGCCTCATTGTAACATCTTCTTTCCCATCCTTTGTTCCCTGTAGGCGACAGCAAGAGAACACGGAGTTCCCTTTCTACTTAGAGAAGGGGTCGTGTGGAGGAGTGAAGGTGGATCCTTCTGGAAAGGGTCTCTTGGAAGTTTGGAAGAGGCAGATACAACAATTCAACCGGGTCAGCCTTGAGATGGCGGAGGCCATTGTGTCTGCGTACCCCTCTCCTCAGCTCCTGATCCAGGTGAGGCTGCCACAGGAGTGCCCAGCACTGTGTGCAGCCAGCCAGCTAACGTAGAGCAGCAGAAGTCATTTCACTGGTGTTAATTTTGACATGATAATTCCATCTGAGCTGTTCAGTAAGGTAGTGAAGGAACCATTTCCTCGGCATCCATCGCTTTGGCTTTACCGAGCAGACTGCTCGAGGGAGTAGGATCGGTTCTGCATCACCTGGAAGCTCACCAGTGAGATCTGGGGAGAGACTGGGTGAAAACTGAGCATATGCTGTGACAGGGCAGAGCCAGCATGGGGGCAGAGCTTTCAATGGATGCAAACGGGTGATACTGTTGTTCCGTTGTGTTGCTTTTAGGCCTATAGCAGATGCTCCTCCGAGCAGGAGCGGGAAAACATGCTGGCTAATATCCCTGTGCACCGTGGTGACGGCGTGACAGCCACCTCCCGGCGGGTTGGACCAGAGCTCTCCCGCCGGATCTATCTGCAGATGACTTCCCATGACCCCGACCTCTACTTGGATTTCACTGGGTAGCCCCAGAAAAAGAGGATGTCACTATTTATTTATTCAGTTTCCTTCTGAAGTGCTGAGATAACAAGAGTCATTGATCCTGGTTTAAAGAGGTAAAAGACATTTAGACTTTATTGCCACAAAAGAAGCTTGGATAAAATTGGTGAATGGCTGGAACTTACACGAGAAAGATGGTGAACAACCTCCCTGAGAGCACGAGTTGGACACTGTTTATAGTACTGGTAATAACTTCCATTTGTCTTCCTAGAAAATAAAAATTTTGACTAATAATAATCATTGCTGCTGAACATGCCATCTTGAATACAGACAGGTGTGTCCTCTACTGAAAAGAGTATTTTCTGCTGCCATCCTAAATGGCAAGCAGTTAAATCTCCCCAGTGTGAAAAATCCTCATGCTAAACCAACATGGTGTTGCCCCCCGCCGCCAGCACCTGCTTTACGGAGGTGGAAGAACTTCACCTCACAAACCAGACTTTAGTTTTCCGCTGTGGCAGATGGGAATGAGTAAAACTAATTTTCAGATATAAATTTAGACTGCCCTGATTGAGTCTCCAGACAGTTTAATCTATAGAGGGTCTTGAAATCTGATTATATGCACTGGAATTATGAGGTCCCACCAGTTGGCAGAAAAAGCTTCCTTTTAATTAGATTGGGGAGCCCGCTCGCCTGTCCACAAAGCCATTAGCACTTGTGTGCACACAAGGACAGCTGAGGTACTTTACCAGCAGCACTTACCAAAATGAGAGTGAACTAAACTGCACCCAGTGTGTGGAATTTACCCTTTGGAGCCAAGTTAAAACCACCGGCCCGCCACGCTTCAGGCAT
>NW_010417981.1:0-4797 GCF_000710305.1 Buceros rhinoceros silvestris | reverse complement strand
CAGGCATTCAGCGGGAGCCCCTGCCTGGCCAATACTTCTGTCCTCAACAGATCCATCTCGTGAGCAGGGCAGCTGTGAACTTAAGCAGCATGCTCCTAGATGGCAGAGGAAATGGCACTTTGAGTGTGGTTTGCTGCGTTCCTGACCATCTCTGGACAGTAAACAAGGACGTCCTAAAGAAATGAGCTGAGTGAGGTACCAGAAGCAAAGCCTAAAGCTGTTTTGAGGAAGTTTAGAAACCCTGTGTGCTGCTGAGCCAGACAGGCTGCCCTTTCTGCCTTTTATCTCATCTTTGCGCTGCCGCTTTTTCCGGATTGGTGCTCGGGAAACCACAGTCTCACCTGTTAGGTTACAACCAGCCGAGGGCTTACTGCTTCAGTGATGACCTCAGCACAAAACGCTGTAGACCTCTTCCTCACAGCACTGCTCTGACCAGCAGCAATCCCGGGTATTAGAAGAGAGGGAGCGCTTCTGGTGATGAGCACAGGGTGTCTCAGTGGGGTCTGCAGCACGGGCGTTCTCTGAACCCTGCGCTTGCATCACATGTACGCTTCGCTTTAGTGCTACTGAGCCCTTCAGGACATGACCAACTCCTGCTTGGTTTTCTCCCTATGGAAATCATAACTCATTCACAGGCCTTTGCACAGGCGAGTTTTCTTCTCTAGGTGCCAAACCTCCCAACAGCCCCATGGCGAAGCCCTGTGGGTGAGGTGCCACCCAGTGCCACAGTGCCACCCAGTGCCGTGGGCCACCACTGCAGCCGGCACCTGGCAACAAGGCGCTGGGCTCAGCTCACCCGCTGTCTGTCTGGGGGTGTCGGACACTCACCCCACTCTTGCTGCAGACACAAACCCAGCCTGCAGACAGGCCAGAAGCCCTTCCTAAGTGGTAGCCGCTCTGCTGACACTAACCGGTTAAAATAAATGTAGTCAAATAGATTGAAAAAAAAAAAAGATAGGAAAAAACCATGATAGAAAATGATAGAAATCATTACCGTATGTACTCTAAAAGACCTAATTAAAACTGCATTAGCGACATTAACATCCAGTTCAAATTGCTGCGAAAACCATTGTATTGAAAATTTTCAGCTCCTTTCACTAGCACATCAGCGTCTTCGCTCCAGCACACGGATGTGCAGCCATCCTACACCTGCCACTGGTCCTGGAGGAGGCCTTAAGGTGTCATTCCCATACAGCCAACGTTAGCACGAACAGAAGTACGAGCAAGGAATGGTTGTGTGTTACACCCTTCCACCTCCAGGACAGAGCTACAGCAACCCAGGTAACCAAGGGCTGGTTTTCCCACTCCTATGGACTGGTACCGTTCTGCACCTCAGGATCTCGGTCACCCCTTGGAGGTAAGAGGTGTTAACAAGTTTAGGTTAACGTGGGCTAGTAATGGGAGTTACAGGCCAAGTGCGGAACATGCACAGCAAAAGATGCTCTGAACAATAACTGCTCTGCGTGGAGTGGACCAGCAAACCAACACTGACTGATTAAAAGCAGTTTCATCAGAACACAATTCCATAGGAATTCTGGCTGTGTAGATGGCAGAGGGAGATGCTGACGAAGTGAGTGCCCGTCCAGGACAATCACTGCTGCGAGTTCTGTTGTAGTATATTTTGCAGGGTTTTGTGGTTTTGCAGGGCGGCTACCACATCCTCGTAGAGAGTGCTGACACTGACGCACACAGGTTGATGCCGCAGCTCTGTCAGCTTGCAGGCGGCCAGAGTGCAGAGGACGCAGAGCAGCACAAAGAGCAGGACCCGCAGCACTGACCGCGACCAGGAGTGCCTGTGCCGGGGGGCCTGAGGGGGTCGGGAACTGGAAGCAGGCTCTGTAACCAAAACGTTGACAGGACAGAGAGCATGAGGATTTAACCAAGTACTTTTAACAGCCTACACTCAGAAACAAGCTGCTCAGGTGAGATGCTTTAGCCTGTGCTGCAGTTGTCTCCTGTCATCAGTTTTCCTCACTTAACTCCGGTTGATAAGTAGATGCACGAGATCTGCCCGTTTAGGATTTAGTTCCACGGGTGGCAGCGAGGAGGGTGTAAAGCACTGCTGCAGTGCGCCAGGTCTGGCTTTGCACACACAATTCAGCACACTGAAAAAGGGAGGATTGGAGGGAAGTTCTCTGCAGGAACAGCTGAAGGACCGAGTCGTGCGGCTCCCCGGTTCACTGGGAACGCAGCGGAAGGTAAAGGGGCACAGCCGCAGAGCTTACTACAGTTCCTGCAGGTTCCCCCCGCCCCCACCTCCCCCTGTGCCTGGGCTGCATAAAAGCAAATCTGGCAGCGTCAGAATGCGATGAAGATGAGTTCTGATGCAACCCCACCCAAAAGCGCTACTTACTTCGGGTCTGCACAATTTCCTTTTTGGTTTTCTTCTCCATCTCCTGTTTGGCAGCCTTCTGAGCATCATACTCCCGTCTCCTGCGTTCCTTCTCCTCTGCCTTCTCGCGCTTCCTCAGCTCCCTCTCTTGAGCCTCCTTCGCTCGCTGTTCTGCTTCACGCTTCTTCTCCATTTCTGGGAATTAATAGGAAGGTTTCCCGTTTATGTAAAGGGTTGTCATTGCTTTCTTCCTTTTACCTGCTTATCTGTTCCCAGTTGGAATGAGGAAACCAAGTAACTATCCTCTTTTTTTTTACCTTTGGGTTTTTTTAATATTACATACCTTGCACTTTACTCCCTCAGAACTAGGTTTCCCTTAAAATAAACCCTGTGTTCTTCTCTCCTATTTTTATAGGCAACCTATAGCACATTCTGTCTACAGATCTATTAATCAAGCAAGAAATGGCACAGTTATCCCCCAATATCTTCCTCCCTCCAGCCCTGCTACCCTACTACTCCGCAAGTCCTCAGGATTTTGACAGTTACACGTATTTGTCAGATGGCAATTTGTTAGACAGCAAGCAGAATGTTTGGGTGTTTAAGAGAGATCAAGTCCTCAGCAGATGCCCCGTGAGGGCTCTTTATTCTCACCTCGCTCTGCTTGGAGCTTCCGTTGCCGCTGTCGGTCCTGCTCGGACTGGATCGCCTTCATGTGCTGCAGTACCTTCAAGGTCCAAGAAAACAACCTGAGGGCTCTGGAGAAGGCTCATGGCACACACAGTTCAAAGCAGAGAGGCTGGGGATGGTCAGCGGGGGCTGCCCGCCCGCCCTGCCCTGCCCCTACAGGCACAGCTCTGAAGAGCGAGACAGCTCACCCCCTCCCGCGTGAGTCTTCGCAGTTAAACGCACCTTTCCATTAAAAAAGGGATGTGGCAAAACGGTGCTCGCCCACACAGAGGACCACAGAACACTTCTACTGATGTGAGCCTACAGTTCGCCAGAACTTCTCCAAAGGTTTCTGTACTCTGGACTATGAGCCTAGACATGGATTATTTTGTCTGGTTTATGCCTTTGCTTTCTTGGCAGCCTGCGTTTAGTCCTCTCTTAACTCTACTAACACAAGAGAACCCTCTCAGCCCAGTGTTGGCTCTCTACAGGCACAGAAGCAGCGATGTCAGTGCAGCAAAGCGGCATCTCACTGCCCCGCGGACCTTCAAACTGCTGCAGCAGCTGCCCAGCCTGCTAAGTAAAAAGAGGAAGGACCACCACCACCCACAAAGCAAGCGAGGAAAAAGAGAGTAAAAGCAGATCCCTTACCTTGACCGCAGCCTGTTTACACTGCTTCTCATCTAGACAGTCTCCTGCCACCTTAGCCAGGACAGGATCCAGGGGATTGTCCTTCAGATCCAGCCACTTCAGGTTCTGCAGAAAGGAACGGTACAGGGGAGGCTGTAAGAGCACGGCAGCCTTGCGACTATTGAAGAGATCCAGAGCAAAGCTACGAAGAACGACTTAGTTTTCACATGAAACAGGTACGGAAGGCAAGCAGAGAGCTCGAGCAGAGACGTTTTCCATAGATGTGAGAGAATTTGCACTGAGCCGTGGTGCAAAGGCAGCTGAATTTTGGAATGGGTAATCAGGATGATGCTTTACCACAGAAATCAACTTGAGAAGGATCACGAGACCCTGGGCAGCAACCCAAAGCTTTACGTAACTGCCCAGCAAACCCTTTTACCTTGAGCTGGGCGAAGCCAGATGCTGCAGATTGACCAGGCGGCCGAAGTCCAAGGGCAGCTGTTAAAGCCGATTTTTACTCAAATCCAGTTTCACCAGATGCATCAAACTGCAGAAGTCTGACTACAACCCAAACACAGACAAGACCCACAAAAAGCCCATCAGCACCTTTACGGAGGCAGCTCAGCGGGGAGCGTGTGGAGGCAGCCGGCACCTTACATAAGCCACAAATCCTGAACTTACTACAGAACTGCGGCCGAGGAAACCACTCTCCTCTGCCTCGGAAGACAGAGGTGGAAAACAGTGGGGCGGGTAAGACCGGCAGACTGCCAAGGTGACGTGTGGCAGCACAATAGACACAAACCCCAGTCTCCGCTGCCGGTGAAGCGGGTCTGTGTTCACGTGGGGCTCTCGGGCAGGGACGCACTGCAGCCTTCTCACAGAGCAACCCCTTCCTCTCTCCTGCTTCAGCCAAAACCGACCGGTCCCACACTGGCACTGAGAGCACAGCCCTTCAGCCACCCCAGCAAAGGGCAGGTCCCACACCTCCCGGTGATCTGCTGCTGAGCGCTAGTTATCTTTTCTAAATACTTCCCAGCAGGCTCGTCCCCGCCAAGGCTCCCCAGCACCTTACCGGCAAGGAAATGAGGTTGTTACAGGACAAATCCAGGATAGTGGCTTTCGGGAGAGCGGCCTGAAAGAGAAACAAAGCTCGGAATCACCACCGAGGT
>NW_010417980.1:0-336 GCF_000710305.1 Buceros rhinoceros silvestris | reverse complement strand
GTTAGGCTTGTCAGAACGACTACAAGGATTTTGTGAGGCAGTGCAGGGAGAAAATTAGAAAGCCCAATTCCCAGCTAGAACTAAATCTGGCTACTGCCATAAAAGACAACAATAAAAGACGTCTGTAAATACATTAACAACAGAAGGAGGTCTAAGGAGAATCTCAATCCTTTATTGTCTGTGGGGGGAAACATAGTGGCAAAGGCTGAGAAAAAGGCTGAGGTACTTAATGCCTTCTTCACCTCAGTCTTTAACAGTAAGACCAGTTGTTCTCTGAGTGCTCAGCCCCCTGAGCTGGAAGACAGGGATGGGGAACAGAATGAAGGCCCCATCATC
>NW_010417979.1:64560-76552 GCF_000710305.1 Buceros rhinoceros silvestris | reverse complement strand
AGCCTGTTCAGATCCCTCTGTAGAGCCTCCCCTTAAGCAGATCAACACACCCATCCAGACTTACTGAGGGTGCACTTGTTCCCTGTGTCCAGATCGTTGATAAGATATTGAAGAGAACAGGCCCCAACCCTGAGCCCTGAGGGACACCACTGGTGACCAGCTGCCAACTGGACTGAACTCCATTCCCCACCACTCTCTGGGCCTGGCCATCCAGCCAGTTTTTGATCCAGTGAAGAGTACACTCATCTGAGCCATGAGCAGCCAGTTCCTGCAGGAGAATGCTGTGGGAAACAGAGTCAGAGGCTTTACTGAAGTCCAGGTAGACAACATCCACAGCCCTTCCCTCATCCACTGAGCAGGTCACCTTGTCATAGAAGGAGATCACGTTAGTCAAACGGGACCTGCCTTTCCTAAACCCGTGCTGACTGGGCCTGAATAGCTGGTTGTCCTGGACATGCTGCATGATGGCACTCAAGATGATCTGCTCTGCAACCTTCGCTGGCTCTGAGGTCAGACTGACAGGCCTGTGGTTCCCTGGATCCTCCTTCTGGGAACCCCTGTGCTTAACCCACCACCAGACAGTTCTTGCTCCCATCTTCCCGATATCTGCCATAGGGATTGTGCAAATTCTGTACATCTAGGATAAGCTGTTTTGCCTCTCTGTCTAACTTGCATTGGCTGGGTTTGCCCTTAGTATGAGGTATTACTTGTCATCCTTGGCTCCAAGCAGGTGGTTTGGAATATTAGTACCTCCAGCTAAACTGCATACAAACCCCCAAGTTTGCCTGGGACCTGGATTTGCGCAGTGAGGTTTGTTTAGATTTTTTCCTCTCCTTTTCTGCATTGAGTAGGTTCTCCCTCTAATGTCTGCTCTGTAGGGCACAACATGACAACCAGGGTTGCTTTTATTATGGGCAGAGGTGACAATAGCATGTTTAAGGAAGACAGCAGAGTGCTTTGTTTTCAGAATACAACCTTTGTCTTCTACTGTTTTCGCAGAATGGATTTGATGTTCCAAATTACTCATTTTATGTAGTGTGAATGGATTAATATTAGAGTGGTGCATAGAATATTTTGGGTTGGAAGGGACCTTTAAAGGTTCCAAATATTCATCAGAGTGGTGCTGAAGTGGAGCCTGGATTTGTTTTTGTTGTACAGGAATCCTTTCATTGCGGTGTGCTTTCAAAGAAAGGGTCTGAAATCTTAACTTTCTTTCAAATTAAAGCTAACATTCTTCGGGGGATGTTCAGTTTCTACAAATGTTAGTGTGCATGGCTGGGCTTAAGAGCTTATTTTAGCCAGACTTTTTTAGCAGATGTTCTTAGAATGCTTTTTGTAATATGCTTTGGTCCTAACTCAAACCCCTGAAGCTTATTTGAAGAACAGTTTCTCTGCAGTTGGATTAGTCTGGTAAATAGTTTTAAAGTTTATGTTTAAGTGGTTTTGAGAACTCTGAGAGAGAGTAGAATGAACCCCCAGGTGAGCGCTGGGCAGCACGGCGGTGCACAGGTTCTGGCTGAGACATGGCGTTGCCTTGGATGAGGTGCCTGTCTATGAGTTGTCTTTGTTGGGAAAGACGGAAAGCTACAATTTCTTTTATAAGGGCTAACTAGATGTTTGTGAAAAGCTTTGAGAAGCTTTTGATTAATGACTGTGTGTAATATGTGATTATATCACAGAGAATAATAGAAGCTAGGAGGAGAAAAATTGGCAATGTAATTCTCACAGCATTGTGAAAACTTAAAGCTTTGTTCTTTTTCAAATGCTGTCTTTACATTTAAACATCATTTATTCTGCTGCTTCACTGTAAGGTTTAGCTCCTCTGAAACAATAACAAAACAAGAAAGAAGCACATCTACCTTTTTTTATAAAAGAGGAAGAAAAAGTGTAGGGCTGTCTGTATGCAATTTCGGCTAGTTTTTGGGTGTTTTATAGTTAAATTGTTTTAGCCAAAATCTGCTTTTACCAACATTTGCAGCTGGTATATATGTACTTTTACACAAAACAAAATCATTTAGGGTATTTTTTTTTTTGAACCTCAGAGGCTGATTTCTCCTCCCTCCTCTTCCCCCCAGCCTCTCCGGTTTTTTTTTTTTTTTCCTGACCATTTACCATGTAACCTCTTGGCTGGAGGCTCTTTGATTGCCTTTGCCTTTAACATGCACCCAGGCTTTTTTTTTTTTTTTTTTTTTTTTTTGGTTTTGCAAAAGAAAAGGAGTTCCTGATCAGGCTGTTCTGAGGAGCTGTGGATGACAGAACTCGGGCTGGGGTTTGCAAGAAAATGTCTTGGGAGTGTGGTGAAAAGACATGCTTGGGAGGGCTGAAACTTGTCAGCAAAAGAGCAGTGGACAAAGGGAGATGGCTGCTTTGCCATCTATCACATGCCACAGGACGATGAAATGCATTTGTTAAATGTGCCATCACAAATAAGAGCACTAGGTGGAATTCCTCCCGAAGAGCTCTTATTCTTAATTTTTTTGGTATTAAAAAGAAAAAGGGAACCGAGTATGTGCAACTAATAGGAAGCCTGTAACATGGATGCTAGCATTTTTTGTCAGTAGTAATGGTGGAATATAAGGAAAAGCATTAATAATGGAGAACCATGACCTTTATGGGACCTTACCCGGGGGAGGCTTGTGATGAACAGGAGACTTACCTCTTGAAAAGTTTTATCGTCAGCGTGGTTTGAGAGAAGGAACAAGTTGCTTTGGTAAAAATATGAACTTATTCCTAAAAAGTGTTTTTTTAAAATCCTAAATTGGTGTCACTGACCAATAAATTCATGCTTTCTCCAAGAAATTCACCTCTTGTGGTTTTGAGAAATGCACAGTAATATTATTTTCATGCTATGTTTACAGTGCCTTCGTTGTGGGTGGAGAAATGTAGCAGCTCAAGTATATGAACCTCTTTATAAAAACTCAAAAACCAACCTCCCAACTAAAATCTTCAGCTTCTTCCTTAGCACATTAAAATTTTCTTTGTCTGAAGTGGAATACATTTTTGTTTCATTGCTAAACATTCAGCTTCTTTACAGTGGCACAGTTTCACAGACTGTTTCTCAGAGCAGGTTTGGGTAAGGGTAGAAATCCTGTAATCTAAACGTGTAATGCTGTTGAAGTGGAGGCCAGTAGGCATTTGTAGGTTGTGTTTTGGCTGCGTGATTTATTTTACAAAAATCTGAATTGCAGGATTAGTCTTAAGTATATGTGTGAAAATGTTTCATTTTAGGTTTGTCTGCACTTTCAGAGTGTTAATACCACTTAAAACTGTTAATTATTTTAGCACGCAAGAGACACCATTTAGGTGGAAGAGACACCATGACACTTGTTTTCAGAAGACACCGTTATGTTTTATGTATCTGGCAATATTTTCACAAGCCTTTATGGTATTAAAAAGATGTATTTATGGTATTAAAAAGATGTAAGGCACCCTTCCATTTGTTTGGAATATGTGAATTCCAATACACAGAATATGGAATAAACATTTTTGTTAACAAGGAAAATGAGTAATGTAAAAAGAATTTCCAAGTAACTACAAAACCCTTCCATTTGTTTGGAATATGTGAATTCCAATACACAGAATATGGAATAAACATTTTTGTTAACAAGGAAAATGAGTAATGTAAAAAGAATTTCCAAGTAACTACAAAAAATTAAAAAAAAAAAAAAGGAAGGCAAAGTAAGAGGAAAGTGGAGGTAAACTAGACCATGAAGGTATGGCTTGGAGTGTTGTAAAGAAGGCTTTATGCTCAGAATCTCTTCCAGGTTGTCACAACAGGGCAACAGCAGCTACAGGGTTTTTTCGCTTGAACGAACTCCAAACTTTCCTTAAATCCTGTCCGTTATATTAATAATAGAATGCCAAGACCTGCTGTTTCACATATGCTGTTGTTGTTATTGCCTGCATGGCTAATGGGTTAAAAGAGGGTTGGAACCTTTTTCAGGTGGAGGTGAAAAAGGATTCCAGGTTAGATTCACGTTTAAATCCATTCAAAATTTGGTGTTTTGTTGCAGTAGGACATGGAGTGCTTCTTCTTAATGGCCAGTACATTCAGGTGTGATGGACTCAAATCTGCTCCTGGTGGAATTGAAAAGCAGAGTGCTCTCTGGTGAAAATATATAGGTTTCCTATAGTAAGGAAATTTTGGTCAGTGACAGGACAGTGTTTAACAGAAAACAAAAGGCATATTCATTCTTTATGTCAGATTTGGCTGATATGTTGGAATTGTTGTATATGGAGACCAACAGTAATTACCAACTCATATTTCAAGTCATTGTACAATTGTTAGTGGTGCCAAAGTTCAGAGGCCAAGAGACAATTAGAAGTTTATAATCATTTCATTGGGTTAGTTTTCTACTTTATTCCTGACCCTTGCTATTTTTTAAACTGTAACACTAATAAATTATGTGAAATTAAAATTTTATTATTTATATTTAACTTTATCGACCTGTTCATTTACGGTGTAATTCCTGGCTTCCTTGCTCCATGCCTTTGTCTTTTTCTGGTATACAAAACAAAAAAAATTTTCATACAACCTTTATTTAGTTAACTGACATAGATACAGTGGTGTAATTTAAGTGCTGAGTTTCATCAGTTAGCATAGACAATATTGCTGAAGTCTAGCTGATGTTAGCATAACAAAACAATTGTGTACTGCACTAAAAACAAACTAGTAGCAATTATTGCCAGATGGGATAAGTACAGGTTAAGCTGAAGTAAGACAAAGAAGTGAAAATACAGTATCACCTGAAAATCATTCACAGTCTTAGCAACGTTAAGGTAAATTTTGCTTTAGAATATTTGCACTAGTTTTCCCCCTTTGAGAAGTTCAATGTATAAGCAACATACCTGATAAAACAGTAGGAGAGAGTGAACTCTGTG
Source organism: Buceros rhinoceros silvestris (assembly GCF_000710305.1). NCBI lineage: Eukaryota > Metazoa > Chordata > Aves > Bucerotiformes > Bucerotidae > Buceros > Buceros rhinoceros. The sequence continues at coordinate 71,671 of NW_010417979.1, read as the reverse complement.
TCTGCTAGGTACCTGATAAAATACTAAAACCGTCAGTTTGGGTAGTAGTGATGTCTTGGGCAATGCTGTCTGACCAGGAAGCAAAGCCGGTAAGATGGAACAGAAGGTTTAACGCTTCTTGTGTAATGATGAAAAGTCATAAAGTTTTAAAACTGAATTGTTTACACTGAAAGGCATGCTTCCTTGTAAATGTGAGGAGTTTCACAGGCCAAAATTCAAGTGTACCAAATAATGGCCTTTTAAAAATTAAATCTTCGTTACAAGTTACCAGGGAAAGATCAGGTTTTCCTCATGAGCGACACGGGTAGTATTGACGCACCAGTTTTCCCCTTCACTTCTAGAAACTTTTTTGGGCTCACTTGGAAAATTCACTACTTCCTTTCATTTTCTCTTGTAGACTTTTGCCACCTTTTGAAATTAGAAGTTAATATTGTCATCTTTTAAAAAATAAAATCTCTTTTTACTAAACTCCAAGACTGGAGTGCTAGTCAGTTGAAACTACTGTCAGAACAAAAGCCTGAGACTCAGTGAGACTCTGGGAAACATTTCGTTTGTACCCTCTGAAAGTAAGTCAGAAACTTTCTGATTTTGAAGATGACTGTATTAAAAATAAACAAAAAAAACAAGCTGTGGAAGTTGGGCTTGTGCAGATACAACTTTCTGCTTTGAAAACCATTGCTGCTTGCTTTTTTGTAAAGCCTTTTTTTAACCCTATGTAAGCATTGTATGTGTTGATTCCCTATTTTTTTACGGGTTATGTGCTTCGTGGAGACCATCAGGTTTAACTGTGAGTGATACCAGAGAGGCCAATATGTATTTATTATCTGTATGTAACAAATCCCATTATGAGAGAATTAGAAAACGTCTCTAGCTACTTCTGCAGTACCTAATCTCTCCCCATTCCTCTCTTCTTACGTTAGCCCGTATCTGATTTGACACTGCAGGTCAGCTAAGCTGGTAGGGGGTAACCCAGGACTTCTGGGTGTGGAGGGGAAACCAGTTGTCAGGTATGGCTTGTGGTGATAGGGAACTGTTAGGTAACTTTTGCAACTTTTTAGTTAATTGTGGCTTCAATTACTCTGACTTCAGCCATTTAGGGAGTGTGTGGGTTTAGCTCATATTTAATTTTTTCAAAGGCTTCTCTGAGATAACGGTGGTAGAAGTGGGTGCTTAAGATGCTGCAGGAGGAGAGAATTGCACCTCTCTGTCGTGGCGGGAGCTGGAAAACTTGGGCATCTGGTGTTGTCTTTATTTGCCTCAGTTATTATGGTTCAGAAATACCTGAATGTTGCTAAATCTTACTAGCATTTATATATATGAATGTGTGTGTGCGTATGTGTGTGTATATATATAAACAGAGTATGCTGTAACTTCAAGGAAATGCAGCCTACCTTCATGGCACCAGGGCCAGCAGAGTATTTTGCGTAACTCTGAGCTGCCGTGTGAAAGCTGCGCTGCAGCAGTATAGCCAGTAAACTATTTCACCAGTGCTTGATTGTCTGTTGTTTTGTGTTCTATCGCTTGGCCAAATGACAGCCAGCTGGGCATTATTTTCATCTGCTTTGCCAGGCAGTAGAGCCCTTTAGAGGGGGGCTCTGTGGGAGACGGTGTGAGGGAGGGAGGTCTTTGTGGAGGAGAAAGAAATATATTTGAAAGTTCAAAGAACCTCTTTCAGTAAGTGTAGGCTAATCTGTTATTTTCCTGGAGGATAATCTGGCTTTTTCTAGTTAAATGGGATTAGCCAACAGTGTTTCAGGGAATAATCTCAAAACAATATGAAAGTTATATAGCTCTTTTTAAAGGTTATTTCCTGATTCTTATCTTAAACTGTTGAAACACATAGGTTGGGTTTTGGTGGTTTTTTAAAGTCTCTTGAAATATATTCTCCCACTTCTGACAAAGTTTGTGTGTAAACAGTCTCAGTGCAGAGTAAAAAGCCTGAAAGATAAATAGGACAGCTGCTACTTACAGCAGAAGGGAGAAAAAAGTGCTTTGTAATTCTTGCATACATTTAAAAGTTGGTTCACTGGGATTTTTCACTAATTAATTTTGTAAAGTAATTTGGCCCTTGGGATAATTCTAGGGGTTTGTAAATACTCAGAGTATTGGAGTTGAAAGAGCATTTTTCATGTGTTTGCAGAACTAATTCATTAAATGTTCTCTGGACTGTTAATTTTTCACATTGCGGATGGTGGTCACAATCAATATCTTCCCTTTCATGGCTACTCTGCTGCACTCTTTTTTTGGGAGGAAAAAGCCCCACGCCTTGAGTTAGAATAATCGAGCTGAATTGTGGAAGGCTTGCTGAAAACCTTTGTTTCCCAATTGTTGGGAAAGAAATTGGTTTATTCCTTTATATATATATATATGTGGGCATATATATATATCTTTCTAAGGAAAAAATACAGTTCTGTTAATTGGCTGGATGATGAAAACAGCTTTCTTTTTCTTGAAAAATGGCTCAAATTTTGAGAATTTGATTAGAATATCTGTAAGCGATTAGAGGTGAGACATTTTCATATTAAAAAAAGCCCTTATCAATATCTGTTTTGCTACAGAATTTAGAAAGGAGCCTGTGGTGCTCAAGTGTGATGCTTTCCAACAACAGAGCAGAATCTCAGCTCTGAGAAAAGAACACTTTTTGCTGTATTTCTTGTTCCAGTTCCTTTTCAAACTACGTATGCAGAAATAAGTGCTGTCACTTCTGAGGACTGTTGGATGTATCGAATGTATTGTATTGCAGTCCTACTGCATCTTTTCTTTTCTGGGGAAATGTTAGCTGTGAAGAAGTCACCTTCAGATGGTGTGAGGAGTTGCCTGGTATTTGATCTCATGATGACCTTGGACTGATTCTCCTGTCTCTGCCTCCCTCAAATTAACTTCAGATGTAGTCAGGAGACATTAAGGATTTGAATATTCTGCCTGAATGTTAGCAGCAATATTTGTCAGTATTTATCCAGGCATCGTCCTCAAAGAGAAAATGAGGTCAACGACTGCTGCTGGCGTGGAAATTGGGCTGTGAGCTGGAGCCGCAGTGATGTTTAACAGCCAGGACAGAGGGTGACACTGTTCTGCAACATGGTCTGTTCAGGCAGTGGTGCTCGAGAGCTACCACGGCCACAGTGGGGTGAGTTAGGTCTCAGGGATGCCTTGAGTTAGCCCCAGATAATGTCATTTGTAACACTGCTTCTGGTGCGATTTCAAAGTTGGTTTGATTGGGTTTTACCATCATCAAGCAAGGATGGCTGCAGTAGTTTGACTTAGGTTGGTGGAAAATGCTTCTGAACAGTGCTGGAGTGGAGGGGCCTTAAAAGCCTGAAGGTGGGAATTTGTTTGAAGCAGATTTCTTTCACTGGTAGGTAACTTCCAGAAATTGCTTTTGCCTGTCTGCATTGCTGTGCCTGAGCCTTTTCTGGATGAGGTGTGTGTTACTAGGGAGACGAAAAATTCCTGTGCTCTGACTGCAACAGCTTAAACCAACTGAAACATGGGGATTTGTGTACTGCATAATTAAATTATAACTTCACAGATTTTATGCAGGTCAGATAGAAACAAACAATATAAACAAAATGTTGCACAGTAGAAGAAGAACGTGTACATTCTTAACTGTATGGCATCTTTCCCTGTGGCAGAGACAACGCAGTTTCAGTATTAATTGCCTAATGCTTGCAGTGTGACAAGTAGTTCAGGTAATTATCTCAGGACCTGGCTTTGTTTTTGTTGCACCTAGTACAAAGTAGGCCCTGTTTTGATTTAATTTGTTATGCACTACAGTAATAGAAGTACTTAATAGTGTTTAATTCTTACTGTGTGTGCTTTAAAATCACAATTACGGGGAATATTTATGTCCTTTGCGGAACATTTTGATACTCTTATTCCAGAAATCTAAGTACAGTATTTCACAATAAAATTAAACACCCTTATGCTATACCCAGTACTTCATGCAGCTGCTGTTCCTGAGCGCAGTGTTCACATTCCTTAATTGCTCTGTGACTATTCAGACATAACTCTTGTATGCTAGGCTGTCTAAATCATCTTGAGGGTGGTGGGGGTTTTTGTGGACATCTGTGTCTGGCATATCAGAGCATTAATTTACCATCTGACTGGTGAAGACAGACTGCCTTTAGACAATCAGGTGGCTTAACTTGTTACATGAGATTTTGTAGCTCACCAGAAGAGAGAATCATGATGCACTGTATTTATGCATGCACACATCCTCCTTCTGGTGTTTGCCAGTGTGATGATATAATGCATTTATTTGGTTTCATCTGCACACTGAGGGGAGTTGGGCGCTTCATTGCGGCTGGATGGATTTGAGTAGTGGCCAAGCTTCTCTCAGGGAGGGACCTGCAAGCTAAGCTGCTCAAAGTTGAAAGCAAATCTTTACTCTTATTTTTGAACGGACATCTGAAAGAAATAAGATTAGCTGGCTCTTCGTCTCTCTTTCATGGATTTCAAAAAATAGAATGAATGAAGGAAATCCCTCCTTGAACCAAAAGCTCCATAAAAAGATTCTTCTCAAATAACACATTATCCTTGCTCTTTTTATTCTGTGCTTTAATGGTTAAGGTGAAGGTGGAAATGCTGAATGAAATGGCCATTTAATGTATTTTTTTTTTCCCCCATCCATGGGAACAAGAGTTTATACAGTAAAATTTAATTAAACATTTTTCAAATAAGAGATTCACTAGTTTCATTAATTTATGTGAAATTGGAAAGTAACAGTATATATTTTTTAAAGGGGAACCAGTTCATACTAATTTGGTGTTTGAAGAAATGATATCATACTTAAAGGCACAATATAAACAATTTTCCCATGAGCCTTCAGCACAAGTGCCTTTTAAATACATACGTGCCCAATATTCAGGCCATAAATGGTTGTGCGATGGAAAGGGAGAAAGGTGATAATTAGAGGAAGCTGTGATACGTGAAATGGAAGGTGAAATTCTGAGCTGCTCCTGGTTGCTGGAAGCATCAATTATATTATGGATTTTGTGCTTTAGGATGGCTGCGCCATTCTGTGGGTATGTGGGAGGATCCCTACTAGAGTGCTTTTATTTTTCTATCTGTTGTGGAGAGACATTAGAAAGAAAGGCATGACACAGGCTAATGTGCTGGGAATCACAGATGGGGGAACATTTTCTCTTCAGATTTATCTCCAAAATCCCCTACATACCTTCCCGTCTTTATTATGTCGGTCCTGTCTCTCTTCTGGTCTTCCCTTCCTGCTTAGAGAGAGAACACCATACTTGTGCTTTTAGGATCGTCAGAATGGACACTCTTCAAAGTCTCACGTGGCTTCACTTTCTGTTGTTTCTTTTTTAGAGGTCAGGATACTTCTGCCTAACCTAAAAGCCTTGCATAACTCTCCTGGGATGTGTTTGCCCTTCTAGTGAGTAAAGCTTTGATTCTGGAGGTGGGAGAATATTTTTTTCTTCCTCCTTCTCAGATATATCTGTATATGAATATGTATGCATACACTTGATTATTATGATATATATTATAAAAGTAAAATAAAATAAATCACGCATTATGCATCTTTCCATAAAGCGTGCAACTACCTAGAGAGGGAACAGTTACACTAGTACAGGTTTCTTTAATGCACTGATTGTTTAAAAGGATAGGTCTTTCTGGGTTTATAAGCAGCTGTGCTTCATTTTAAATGTAAAACTCAAGGTAATGATTCAGCTTTTGTGTAACAGTGCACCTAAGTTAAATTAAAATTTGTAATTGCTTGGAGGAAACTTGCAAAGGCCGGAATACGGACAGTTCTTCTTGTTGCTAGGAGCAGGGGAGCAAACTGGTCAGCTCTCTCTCCCTGCTATAAGACTATTTCAGGCTTGACAAGCAACTAAACTGATCTGATCTAAGAGGTAGAGCAAGTACTGATGAAACTTCTTTCACTTCAGGGATGGGCTATTCCAATGAATTTGCAGTTTGAATGTAGTTTTGTATGGCTTAAAACTGAAGTGTACATTCACAGTGAATGTGATGCCTCAAGGTAAAGAGGGAGTTGTATTCAAGGTTGCATCTTGAAGTAGTATTGTGATTTGGCACCGAAGTACACATTTGGCATACGACTTAAGTGCGTAAGTTGTATTTCCAGAATTGCATTGGTCTCTTTTGGATGTTACAAACTGCATGTTTCATTAGTAATGATAAATGAGAATACAATGAATGTGGAGAATTTTAATTAGGAATGATTGCTTTTCTAATTAGTTTTGATAGTAAACAGAAGACTCGAGCCCAAAAACGAGAAGTCTTGTCGGTTCATCTCTTGTCCAACATTCTGTAAGTCCAACATTTTTTGGTCATTGTAGTCTAATTTGCAATTTTTAAAGTGTTGACAGAAGAAAATCTAGTGGTTTATTGAGTGTCATTACATACGAGTTTGCTAATAATCTGGCTAGTATAAAGAAAGATTTGGGTCGTGGGAAATACATTTCTATCATGTGGCCATTCAAAATTGATTATGTTTAAGATGTTAAAAGAATAGTGAAGAGACCACTAGAAGTCATGTAGTCCCATGCCAGGATGAAGTTAATCCAGGTTGTTCAGGACTTTTTCCAGGAAAGTATTGACTGTTTCCAAGGGTGGAGTTTCTACAAGCTCTCTAGGCAGCCTGTAGCAGTGTGTTTGGAGTTCTGTCCTGTCCAGTCCAGTAAACAAGTTCTATATTAACTTTGGCATTTTGTTTCTGTGTAGTGAAAGGTTCTGGATTCTTGGGGTCTGTGAGAACTGACTAGCACTGGACCTCTGTGGTGTTTCTTGTTGGGACACAGGTTTGGAAGATACTTGCATCCACTGTAGTTGCAGAGAAGGTAGCTGGGACCAAACTTCAGAGTTCTTTGGTTTGTTCAGTGTGGGGAATGAAAGTAACAGCAGATAATTTATCTACAAAGCAGTGCACAGATGGAAAGATCCAATGAAGAACTAAGTACTTTACTTTTGATTACCTGTGGAATGACTTACCAAGGTTAAGGATTACTCGTGCTTTAGCACACTTGTCCTTTACCTTTGGTAAGGTAAAACATAAGTGATATTCATTATATTAAAAGGTAGGCTCCATGTTTTGTTGTATTCATAGTTACCCAATTTACTACTCCTCTTT
>NW_010417979.1:64198-64475 GCF_000710305.1 Buceros rhinoceros silvestris | reverse complement strand
TCTTTCCCTCTTTGATACTTAACACCTGACTCTCTCTCTATATATATAAAAATAAACTTTCCTGGATGCCTGGCTCTCGTTGTATTAAAAGAGATGGAGCAGCCAGTCGAAGTTAAGACTGCTTATGTCAAAAATCATATGCTTAACTATTCACTAAATGTTCCCTCAACTTTGGTCTAAACATACTCATCTGGAAAGCAACACTATCCTAATACCACGCTACTCCTTGGATGGTTGCTCCCAGCATTGGTAAGTCAGTAGTTGCAGGAGGGCAGGG